>NC_058413.1:22793399-22859378 GCF_002201575.2 Neomonachus schauinslandi | reverse complement strand
TACCCAAAATGGCTCCGTCTCTCCAGTTACCCAAAATGGCTCCGTCTCCCCAGTTACCCCAAATGGCTCCGTCTCCCCAGAGTGCCTCTACTTTTGGCAGTACTGTCACTTTTGAATTGGTAAATGTCAGGTGACTGGGTTTTGATCTAAACAGAAAGCCCATGACGCAACATGGAGAAGGTTTTGTGGCTTTTTACTTCAAACCATCGTGATTTGGTAAAGATGAGAGAACTATCTTGCATTTATGAAAATGCTCATTATTAACATTTTAGCAAGCACTTAAACCACTGAAGTTTAAACTGTACAAGATAGAGACTTTTTTTAGCTGGCTTCAATTTAATTCATCACCAGATCAGTGAACATTTGATGACTCCCAGTGGAGTCAGGGCCTTCAAGTCATCCCAGACAATTTTGAGTTCACCAACTGGGTTGTGTGCTTACTGAAAGTCCCTTGAGTCTGTCCCCACATGTGTTGCATGTACCATCGTAATGGATGTAGTACTTAGTCTGGTTAAATATGAATACAGTAAGAAAAAGAGCTATGGTTTTTTATGCAAACTAAACCAAGAGTTTGACTTCATAAAGGTAAGCCACTAAACCAAAATTGCTATCAGAATAGTTATGGGAAAGGTGAGTATGGAAGATTGAGAAAACAAGTCATAAAAGAATAAACACTTTGTACTGGAATTTGTTTATAAGTGTTTTTAAAATTTTAACCTCACCTTAAGAGACTCGTGCTGGAAATTGTAGGAGATACTATAATAATAGTGGGGATTTTTTGGAAAGAAAGGTTATACAAATCTCTACTAACAAATTCATTTAAGGAAGAAGCCTTGGCTGTACATCAACAAATTATATATGAATATACATTTTTTTTCTGTTTTAGGCTAAACAATATTTGAGGTACACACATATTTTTTATGATTCTTGGCTTCGACTCATTTTTCTAAGAACTTATCAACTATTGGTACTAATCTTGTCAGATGAGAAATCTTATACTGTACATAGCTGCAAATGCCCAGCCATTGGAAATAGATTTTACCTGGATCAATACTGAATATTTTCTCCATTTTTCTTTGGGACTTGTTTGCCAAATTTTTTTTTTTTTAAGTAGGCTCCATGCCCCATATGGGGCTTCAACTCACAACTCTAAGATTAAGTGTCACACATTCTACTGACTGAGCCAGTCAGGCACCCCTTGTTTGCCATTTCAATTTATGTTAATACTCCAACTTTTTTGGTGTGCTTTGTGACTCCTAAATAATAATAATAATAATAATAATAATAATAATGGCTGCTATTATTAATATTAATAAAAATACAATAATTTAAAGCTGTCTGAATGTACTTTTATCCTTGCAGGATGAAAATTACATGGAAGAATTGTGATGGAATTTATTCAGTTTGCAAAACTGGTTTTAGCTGAAACTTTGAGAGGGCAGCGAAGATATTTTCATTCTCTGCAAAGATTGTTCTGTGCTGTATTTGTATAGGCTTGACCCCAGGATATTAGTTTAAATAATTTGGCCATTTTTCCCCCCTAGGCTTCTCCCTTTCAGACTCTGGAAGAGGTGAATTGTTGGTTGGTTATGCTATCTCCTTCCTTTCTCCCTTTCTTCCTTCCTTCAACAAATTTATGATGCACCTACTATGTTCAAGCCACTTTTGGGGCTCTAGTGAACCAAATAGGAATCTTATATCCCATTGAGGAGAGAGATAATACATAAATAATTATACAGGTATTAATTAACTATCATTATGGTAATTGCTGTGAAGGAGAAGTGCATAATGGTATAAAATGCATAAGAGGGACCTAATTAAATGCATAGAGAGGACTTCGTGGGAGAAAGTGGCATTAAAGTGAAGCGTGAAAGGTCATCTAAATGAGCCGGGAGGAAGGAGATTGGTCTGTACAAGGGCCCTTTTGGAGCATACCTTGGCTGGGGAAGAAATCAAGGAGGTAATAGTAATGATCAGAATTCTTGTAATTTTAGATAAGGGTATTGCAAATGAGTAAAGAAGAAGTTGTAAAGAAGAGCTGGACCAGACTGTAGTAACTAAAAATGCAGATCACTGAGACACACTCATGACCTCCTAATGAGAACATCTGGAAACAGAATCTGGTACTCTCCTACCAAGGAAACACCCAGGTGGTTCATATGGACAATACAAACAGCTTGAGATTTGCAGAATTAGACCAACTTACTTTCTGAATGTATTACTATATCAAATTGAAGAAACGACTGCACAGTGTCAAGCTTTATAATCAGGCTCAGTTCTGGAAACATTCAATTCTTCCTTTTTCTTTTATTTTTTTTTCCTCCAAGACAGTAATAAAGAATTATATCTAGGGAATGTAGTAAAAAACTCTTTTAACTACCGCCTTATTTCTCCTCTTAAACTCTCAAAGGACTAGATAGGAGCATCTATTTCTCTCATGTTACACATCAGAAACAGTGGCCCAGAGAGGTTAATTGCCTTTCTGGGAATCAGTTTGCCCAGAGTGGTGCAAAGATCCTCTGACTCCAATGTCCACTCTCTAGCTCCCTAGATCCCGAGTGTCCTTTTATCGAATCTGGGGCTCATTAGTATTTGCTCTCTTCCTCAAATGGCACTTTTCACATGAACTAGATCCGTACTCAAAGAAACAATAGAACAATAGGAAATGCTAAATGTTGAACTTTTCACAGGTGATGTTTTCAGAAATTGAGGTCAAGAATAAAATAGCTGTTGGCAGTTACAACTGTTTGGATGTCATTTTACAAAACAGTTGCCTATGAGGTCTTTGTGGATTAAAGTTTTCACATAAATTGGGGAAATCTGGCGGCCTGCTCTCTCCCTTCTGACCTCCTTTCCCTGGCATTTTTTTTTCACATCGATACACAGAACACTTGGTCTCCAGATCTGCCAAGCTCTTTTTTGCCTAAAGAAATTATAACTATCAAGGAAGAAAAGCTTCAAATGAAGGAGTCATAAAAATCACGAGGGCCGTTCTCATTTATTAACAGGTGTTGCAATTACAGCATTCCCCTGAGCATGGGTGATTCTAATTAATTGTGAAATGGGACTAACTTCCTCTCTAGAGATAGTTCAGACATACCAGGTTCAGCTGTATGTGGGGATAAAGCACGTTGTGAATTGTGAATTTTTCCCAGAGATTTACTACTGAATTTTTTAAACAGCAACCAGACTATGTGAGTTGTTATGGATTGCATGCTGTGTCTCCCTCACACCCCCAAATTGTTATGTTGAAATCCTAACCCCCAGTGTGATGGTATTAGGAAGTGGGTCCTTTGAGGCAATTAGGTCATGTGGGTGGAGCCCTGGTGAAGAGAGTTTGTGTCCTTATAGGAAAAGATATGCGAGAGCTTGCTTCCTCTCTGTTCTTTCCACCATGTGAGGATAAATCGAGGAGACGGCTATCTGCAAAGCAGGAAGAGTGTCCTCACTAGACACTGTCAGTGTGCCAACGCCCTGATCTTAGACTTCCTGGTTTCCACAGCTATGAGAAATAGATGTTGTTTAAGACGCCCAGTCTATGGCAATTTGTTATGGCAGCCCAAGCTGACCAAGATGGAGTCATGTACGTGTTTACTTCAGTGAAGGGGAATGATTAGCAAATGACCACATTGGAGTTTAGCAGAGAAACTTCAGGTGGCAGACAAACTTTTTGGTGGTCTCCAGGACCCCTATATCCTGGTATTTGTGCCTTGTGTATTTTCCTCCCATTGAGTGTGTGCTGGACCTATGACCTGTTTGTAAGCGAAAACATACAGCAAAGGTGATAGGATGCATATGATTATACGTATGTGATTACATTACATAAAATTGTAATGCTCCTCCTGTAAGGAGACTTCCTCTCCCTTGCTGGCTTTGAAAAAGCAAGCTTCCATGTTACGGGCTGCCATATGGAGACTGCCACATGACCAGGAGCTGAGGGTTACCTCCAATTTACAGTCAGTAAGAGATTGAAGCCCTCTGTCTAGCACCTTGCAAGGAGCTGAATTCTGCCAACGACTGTGTGAATATTAGCCCATCCTTCCCCAGTGGAGATTCAGATGAAACAGCAGTCATAGCCAACAGCTTGATGCAACCTTAGGAGCCCCTAAACCCAGGACTCAGCTAAATCATTTCTGGATTGCTAACACCTGTGAGGTGATAAATGTGAGTTGTTTTAAGCCACTAATTTTGTGGTAATTTTGTTATGCAGCAATATATAACTAATACATCTCAGCAAATCATTAATTTGTGTAGAAAAGTAGATTTCTCAACAGTGACATTGGCAAGGAATCCACTCTCTGAAATGGAATAATTAAGTCCTAAGCCAGAAAACCAAGAATTAAGGGAGGTTAGTTCAAGATATTTGGGGGTTAACTTCCTCTTTTCAAAATGTATGAGGTTGGAATAGTTACTAAGGCATAGATAAACCAAAGGGGTTGCTATTGCTTTTTTCTTTTTAATCTTTGTTTCTGTCCTAGTAGATGGTTTCCTTCTAGCAAAAATGCTTATGACCTGGCTTCTGCTTATCTCATAGCCTAATTACTGGACATTTTTCATTTTATACTACTTCAAACCAAACTCTGCTCTTTTGCTCCATGAAACTACTCATGGAGGTCAGGGTCATGGACTAGTCTGTGAACTAGCTATACTTATCCATCACTTGACCTTGCACCTGCTGTTCACCTTTTTAATTTTTTCTTTAACATTTTTGCTATTCTTTTCTCTTATCCATTCTTCATGTCTCTGCTTAAAAATCACATATCCTAAGGAACTTTCCATAGCCCCCCAAATCTAGTTGAAGAGTTCCTCCACTCCTTTCAATAAGCATTCAACAGGCCAGAGTATGCTTATCTCTTTACTGAAATTTCTTCTTCATTATCCTGTTCCCTTCACTAGAGTGCAAGCTGAGCATCGGAAATAGTATCTTAGTCACCTGTTTATCTCCTGCTTTTTAGCCCCTGGCATGGTGTTTAAGTGCATGCTCAAATGACTTTATTTTAAATAAATGAAAGAATGTGTTAGTGAAAAGAGCAGAAGCACTGGAGTCAGATTAAATCTATATTCACATTACAGTTCACTGTGTGACCTTGGGTAAATTACTGAATCTGTATTAGCCTTGATTTCCTATCTGGCAAAATGAGAATAAATACCTGCCATTTCTTCAGTGAGTCATTCAAATATTAGTCCATTTTTCTAACAAATACTTATGCAGCTTTTATCATATGTCAGACATGGCTCTACGGTTGAGGATACAGGAGTATACAAAAGAGATAAAATCCCTGCCTCCAGAAGCATAAAAACATTTAGTAAACAAGATGGATGCAATATACAGTATGTTAGGTAGTGATAAGTGTTGAGAAAAATTAATTACAGAGGAGGAATAGGAAGAATTGGGGGGGCAGATTGAAATTTTAGATAAGGCGGCAAGGGAAGGCCTCACTAGAAGGTGACATCAGTATAAAAACAAGAGGGAGGTTCTACAGCAAGATTAGCCAGTAACTAGGGGAAGAGCATTCCTGAGAGAGGGGTTAGGATAGTTGTAGACATTAATTTGCTGGAATAATCTATTGCACATTACCTGGCATGTATAGGTTCTCAGGAAATGTTTATAATTACCTCATACCCATTTTCCCCTACATTGGCATTTGTTATTATCAAACTACGTATTTGTTAATCTCATAGTTCACTGTTTGTTCTTGAAAATAGCTAAATCATACTGCCTAATATCAGACTCAATCTATCACATAAACTATGGAAAAAGTATCTCTTTTGATTTCCCTAAATGGCAGGTGAGATGTTAACTCTGCAGGTTTCCAGGGAGGCACAATTATTTTTCAGTTTTCCAGGTAGAATGATAGAGCTTCAGTGTCCTTAGGCTTAGAAGATGCTAAAAACCTCTTCATTGTGAGGGTGCCCAATGACCACTTGTGGAGGTACACCACGTGTAGTACTTAGAAGCACAGTTCACAAAAATCTATATTTTTAAATCTTTCTTCATTTAATCTGACTTTGACTTCTCATACCCCTGGACTTACAGGATTTCAACCTCAGGCATTCTTGGAGCTCTGGAACCATGGAAGTAAAGGGAGTGTTGAAGCCTTGGAGAGGTCCCTCATTGCCCCAGTTAACCTTGTTCTTCAGGTGCATTGGGTCTGTGGTTTCTGTGCCACTCTTGGGGCACAGTGAGGCTGGGAATTCCAGGGCTCAAGATTTGGTCTCCTTAAGTCCATCACTCAGCCCTCCAAACTAAGGTTAGGCTCTGTCTCATGGCCACTGTCTTGGGACAATATTTATTATTCTGCCTTCTGCTTGCCTACATGTCTGTGTTTATCCTTAAACATCTCAGTGCATGGAGGCATGTTCTTCATAATGGGTTTAGGCTTTTTAGACACAACAACCAGGGAGGAGTGTCCTGTGTTGTATATTATTTTTCCTACCAGTCACATATCTCCCCCGAAGCAAGGAAGTATGTAGATAGCCAACTACTTGAAAAGGAAAGAGGAATGGTGAAATACAAAGAGAAATATATAAATTAATATTCTAAACTCTGTCAAACCAAATCTGGATGGTAATATCTCCAAGAGTATTTATACTTAATGGAAATCAGTAGAAATTATAATTCATGTGATACCAGTTATAAGTTGAATTGATGCTCTCTCCTTCATCCCAATGTTTTTCTTTTGCACAACAGTGCACTTCATAACTATTCTTAGAAAAACGTGTAGAAAATTCCATGTATTTAAAATATCCCATTGGGGCACCTGGGTGGCTCAGTTGGTTAAGCGTCTACCTTTGGCTTGGGTCGTGATCCCAGGGTCCTGAGATCGAGTCCCGCATTGGGCTCCCTGCTCAGCAGAGAGCCTGCTTCTCCCTCTCCCTCTGCCTGCCTCTCTGACTACTTGTGCTCTCTGTCAAATAAATAAATAAAGTCTTTAAAAAAATATCGTATTGAATGTTGAATCATAAACAGGCTAACAAAATTATCTTTGTGCATCATCAGCCTCAATTCCTTTTGGGTCAGTAAGTCACAATTTGAGAAAATATGAAAATAATTGTGATCTATTCATCTTCCTTTATTGTAATAGTGTTTCTGGTTTCCCCTAGGATGTCTATCAGAACATGGTTGAAAATCAGTGACCCTAAATCAAAAGATAATAAATGACTCTCTCAGGCTATAGTTAGTAAATGCTTTCTGAAGTTGGTTGCAGTGTTATTTGCCTACATCGATTGATAGAACTTTAGTCAACACAGCAAGGGCACTGCCCAAATGGTTGGCCTAATTAACATCACAATATCCCTAGTACATTCAGGGAAAGAAAAAACAAAGGAAGGGGTATTATTATGAGTTCTTTTGTTTCGATATTGTATTTTAGTAGATCCAAACTGTGTTTCCCTCTTCCTGCTAAATCCTTGAGTGAGTCAATTCTTACCATCCTTTTGCACTACCTCCCATAGACAAAAGGATTTCTATAATTCACAATTTTCTCTCCTTTCTCTGAACTCCTATAATATCACAATTTAAATCAGGCAATATATTTTATAATTAAACCCTGTCTCATATTTCTATGACAAGCAAGTTTTAGTTCTCCAGCTAGACTATACATTTCTTAAGAAAAGTAGCATGCATAATTTTTCTTATTAGCTCTCGTGAATACTCTCAGCTTTGTTCTGGGCAGGTGGTGGTGCATAGATCTTGTATTTGAGTACTGACTACTTGCAGCTTTATCAGTAGTCTTTTTCATATACGTATTTCATTTAATGCTCACATTAATAAAGCAACATATTGTCCTTTTTTTCCTGACAGGTAAGTTTATGTGCAGACAGTTATTTAACACAAACATGTTCACATAATAAAGATACAGCACAAAGTTATGGAATGGGAATTTGAACACATCTTTTTCTGAATTCCAACTTTGCATTAGAAGCCAATATGCTGTAATGATTCTGTATAAGTTGAGTGCTTACTAAAAAAAAAAAAAAAGTAATGGGAGATTTGTGGAAATATCCATAAATAGTGGTGGAATTCCTTATGATATACAGGAAATACGATTTACTAATTTTTTCTCCCCTTGATGAGTATGTATTCTTTCAGATATTCCATGTGATAACCTGTTATAATGAAAACTAATTATTGTAGCTAAGGAGTCTTACAAAGAAACTTGGTGATTAGATGCATAAGCTATCTGTGTAGAATGATATACACACCCCAGAATGGCAGTATTTCAAAGGTCATAAAATGGATTAATTCAGTAAGCATTTATTGATACTAAATCCTAGACACTGTGCTAAGTGTAATGAATACGAAAAAGAATGGCATGCTCCTTAGTCTTTACAAGTTTTCAATCTAGTGAGATATGTATAAAGAAAACAATAAAATTCTTGATACAAAATAGACTCTCATTAAATGATATGTATTGAATTTAAATACCTTAATGCATTCATGGGAGTACATATGGATGTGTGATTAATTCTGTCTAGGTAGGATGGTGTGGGAGATTTAGGATTCCCAAGAAAAGATGATATTTTATCTATTATTTGAAAGATAAGACATTTTAACCACAAAAGGACTAATGAGAGGGGCATGCCAGAGAGACAGAAGAGAGTTTTCAATGATACAGAACATGGCTTATTCAGGGTCATCCTTTGTTGATGCTGTGTATAAAAAGTAGAAGGATGAGAAACAACAATGGAAAGTTAGATGGGAATAGCTATTGAAGATTTTGTGTGTGTGTGGCCTTTGTATCTAAACTTTCTTCAATGTTATGAATTCCCTTATCTCACCATTCTGGTAACTATTCAGAATTTCACCCAGAGCACATACAAAGATTTCTACTAAGTTGGCTTATCCCAGCAGCCTGGATTATCCAAAGATAAGGATCCTCTGATTTGCTTCAAGTATAAATTGCAGGTTTTTCCAAATACTTTAAATGTATGCATTTTACTACCCTCACAATATCCTTAATTGTTTGCATCTCAGTTTAATACTTTCTGTTGACACCTGTGGCCATATCAAAGTCAATAGCAAATCAATTTGAAGCACAGTATGGCAGCTCAGTAAATATGGATAGAAAGTAGGTAAGCAGGGTGGTAAGTCTCTTTGTAATAACCTTCTAGAAGAAGATTCATTTAAATCAGTTAATTTCATGGCATTCATAAAATGTTTGCAAAGGAAAATGAGCTCTCTGGAGGGATCAAGCCAGACTCATTTTTCTAACTTTCGTATTTTTTATTTTTCTTTCTAACTAGTTCTGACAACTCAGAAATAGTTCTCTCCATTTTTTCCCACTCTGCAACCGTCTTTTCGCCATATTAAAATGCATTGCTTCTTATACCATTTAGGACTTGGTGGGAAGAAAATGAACAGAAACAGAAAATGAGGTCAACTCTCTTTTATAAACTTTTCTACTTCCATCTTAAAACAGATAGGGGTTTTCTAATTACATGTGTGCAAGCAGATAAAGTTGCCCCCCCCCCCCCCCCGCCCAGCAGATCAGGTTGCACATATTCTTTGTGAAAAACAAAATATCAATATGTACATAAATAGATATATTGGATAAATTATAGCAAAATGATCTTTGAGTTTGGAAATAACCTATCTCTTTACAAACTGCATGGAGCACTGCTGTTGGTTTTAATGTAACACTTTGGAAACCACCTGAAAACAGGTAACTTTAAAAAAATATGTTTAGTATTTACCATGCAGTATTTTTCATTTAAAAGAAATTTATTGTAATAAGACCCATGTTGAATTGTATAGTTTGATGCATTTTGACATATACATACACCTATAAAATTTGTTCCCTTCATTTTTCCCCGACTTGTCCCTCCTTGCCTTCCCAATCATGTATATTTTTGTGTTTGTTTCATTGATCTCTTGGTCTATCATGAAGCCAAAACTACACTGCTAAGTTATTGTAATTTTATTATAAGACTTGAAGACAGGTATTATGAGTCTTCCAGCTTTGTTCTTATTCTTTCAAAGATGTTTTAGCGATTCTAGGTCATTTGCATTCCATAAGAGTTTGAGAATTAACTGAACAATGTCTGCAAAAAAATCCTGCTGGGATTTTGAATAGAGATTTATTTAATTTACTGATCAATATGGAGAGAATTGTCATTTTAACAATACTTGAGTGTTTGGACCACAGAAGGGTTTATCTTAATCATTTCAAACTTTTTAAACTTTGCTTAGCAGTCTTCATAGTATTCAGAGAACAGGGTTTACCAATGTTTATTATATTGATTCCTAGCATTTCATATTATTTGATATTATTGTACATGGTATAATTTTATTTTCAATTTTCTTTGTATGTTGATTTGTATCCTGCAAACTCATAACTATTAGCTCAAGTACATTTCTGGTAGAACACATTGAATTTTGTACACAGATGAAAATGTTATCTATAAATGTTTTACTTCTGTTTAATTGGGATGTCCTTTGTATCTTTTGCTTGCTTCATGATATTGGTAGAATCTGTTGCGATGACAATCCTATGTATGTATGTATGTATGTATGTATGTATGTATCTATATCTGTCTATAATTTCTATTTTTCCTGGTTAGTCTGGGTAGAGATTTGCCAACATTTGTCTAATATTCTTCAAAAAGTAGCTTTTGGTTTCATTATTTGTTTATGTAACTGTTTCCAACTCCAATCTGTATTGTTTTGTTTACTCTGATTCCTTTCATTTTTAATGAGCTTTATTTTTTTAGAGAAGTTTTGCATTCACACCTAAGTTGAGCAGAAAGTAGAGTTCTCCTATACCCCCCTGTATAGCCTCCCCCACTATCAATATCCAGCACAGGAGTTCTGTTACAATTGATGAACCTACATGGACTCATTATTATCACCCAAAGCCATAGTTAACATTAAAGTTCACTGTTTGTGTTGTACATTCCATGGGTTTTGACAAATATATGATGGTATATATCCACCATTATAGTATCATAAAAAATAGTTTTATTGCCTTAGAAATCCTCTGTGATCCACCTATTCATTCCTCCCTCCCTTCTAAACCCCGGCAATCTCTGGTCTTTTTATTGTCTCAGTAATTTTGCCTTTTCCAGAATGTCATATAGTTGGAATCATATAGTATGTAGCCTTTTCAGATTGGTTTCTTTCACTTAGTAATGATCCTCCATGTCCTTTTATGGTTTGATAGCTCATTTCTTGGTAGCACTGAATAGTAACCCATTGTCTAAATGTACCACAGTTTATTTATCCCTTCACCTACTGTAGAACATCTTGGTTGCTTCCAAGTTTTGACAGTTATGAATAAAGCTTTTATGAGCATTTGTGTGCAGGTTTTCTGTGGACATAAGTTTTCAGCTCATTCAAATAAATACCAAAGAGCACAAATACTGGATCATATGGCAAAAGTACATTTATTTTGTAAGAAGCTGCCAAAATGTGTTCCAAAAATATTCTACCACTTTGCATTCCCATCAGCAATGAGTGAGGGTTCCTGTCACTCCACATCTTCATCCTGGCCAGCATTTGATGTTGTTGGTATTCTGGGTCTTGGCCATTATAAGAGGTACGTGATGGTATCTCACTGCTGTTTTAATTTGCAATTCCCTAATGACCTATGATGTTAAACATCATTTCACATGGTTATTTGCCATCTTTCTATCTTCTTGGGTGAGGTATCTGTTCACGTTCTGTCGCATTTTTTTAATTAGGTTGTTTTCTTTTTATTAATTATTTTTTTAAAGATTTTATTTATTTGACAGAGAGAGAGACACAGCGAGAGAGGGAACCACAAGCAGGGGGAGTGGGAGAGGGAGAAGCAGGCTTCCCACCAAGCAGGGAGCCCGATGCGGGGCTCGATCCCAGGACCCTGGGATCATGACCTGAGCCGAAGGCAGAGCTTAATGACTGAGCCACCCAGGAGCCCCATAGATTGTTTTCTTATTGGTGAGCTTTAAGTATTCTTTGTATATTTTGGGTAACAGTGTTTTATCAGATGTGTCTTTGGGATATATGTCTTCCCAGTCTGTGGCTTGATTTCTCTTGATAGTTCTTTCACAAAGAGAAGAATTTCAATTTATCAAAATCCAGCTTATCAATTCTTTTCTTTTTTTTTTAAGATTTTTATTTATTTATTGAGAGAGATAGTGATAGAGAGCATGAGAGGGGGAGAGTCAGAGGGAGAAGCAGACTCCCCGCTGAGCAGGGAGCCCGATGCGGGACTCGATCCCGGGACTCCAGGATCATGACCTGAGCCGAAGGCAGTTGCTCAACCAACTGAGCCACCCAGGCGCCCCTTATCAATTCTTTTCTTAATGGATTATGCCTTTGATGTTGTAGGTAGTAAAATCACTACCATACCGAGGGTCATTTAGATTTTATCATATGTTATCTTCTAAATGTTCTATAGTTTTGCATTTTACATTGAATTCTATTATCCATTTTGAGTTATCTTTGTGAGAAGTGTATTGTCTGTGTCTAGAATCTTTTTTTTTTTTTTGCATGTGGATAACCCCTTGTTCCAACACTATTTGTTGAAAGACTGTTTTTTTCTCCTTTGTACTGACTTTGCTCCTTTGTCAAAGATTACTTGACTGGATTTATGTGGATCTCTGTTGGGCTTCCCATTCTGTTCCATTGGTTAGTTTGTCTATTCTTTTATCAATACCACACTGTCTTGACTTTTATAGCTTTATAGTAATTAAATTCTTTTCATTTTTGTTTCTTCTTTGAATTCTAAAATCAAGAAAAAGTCATTGATTTGTGGCATTTATTTTCCTCCTATAGGCAGTTATTGCTATAATTTTCCCTCTAAACAATGATTTTGCTGTATCCAACACATTTTCATAGGTTGCATTCCCATTTTGATTGAGTTCAAAATACTTTCTCTATCCCTTTTAATTATTGCATTAACTTACATGTTGCTTATGAATGTTTTACTTAGTTTTCAAATATTTCAGGATTTTTAAGATTTAAATTTTTGTACTGATTTGTGAATACCAATTGATCTTTTTTTGCCTCTGGTAATACTGTTTATCCTCAAATCTTTCTTCAGTATTAATATTGCCACTGAGTTTCTCAGCTTGTTTTTATTAGGTTTAACAGAGTTATTTTTTTTATCTTTTTAGTTCTAACCTATAGGCCTCATAGAATTGGATCTTACTTTTTCATCTGATCTGTGTGTCTTTTAATTGAATATTTTGATCATTTATATTTAATTTTATTATTAATTTTGTTGTGATAAAATGTATTTTGTCTTTTCTTTTTTTCCTGTCAGTTTTGTTCTTTATTCTTTTTCTTTGCTGCCTTTAAGATCATTTTCTAATCATTTCATTTTATATCTTTTGTTGATTCTAGCTACAAGTTTTTGGTTTTCTATGTTACTGATTTTTTTTTCTTTTTTTTTTTATTCTTTTAATTTTTTTATTGTTATGTTGATCCCCATACATTACATCATTAGTTTTAGATGTAGTGTTCCATGATTCATTGTTTGTGCATAACACCCAGTGCTCCATGCAGAACGTGCCCTCCTCAATACCCATCACCAGGCTAACCCATCCTCCCACCCCCCTCCCCTCTAGAACCCTCAGTTTGTTTTTCAGAATCCATCGTCTCTCATGGTTCATCTCCCCCTCCGATTTCCCCCCCTTCATTCTTCCCCTCCTGCTATTTTCTTTTTTTTTTTTTAGTATTTTTGTTGTTGTTTTATTTTAATTCCAGTACAGTTAACATACAGTGTTATATTAGTTTTATGTGTACAATATGGTGATTCAACAATTCTATACATGACTCAGTGCTTATCATGGTAAGTGTGCTCTTAATCCCCTTCACCTATTTCACCCATCCCCCCCCCTCCCCTCTGGAAACCATCTGTTCGTTCTCTATAGTTAAGAGTGTTTTCTGGGGCACCTAGGTGGGTCATTCAGTTAAGTGTCTGCCTTTGGCTGAGGTCATGAACCTGGGGTCCTGGCATTGAGCTCTGCCTCAGACTCTCTGCTCAGCAGGGAGTCTACCTCTCCCTCTGCCCTTCCTCTCTCGTTCACTTTCTCTCTCTCTCAAATAAATAGATAATTTTTTTTAAAAAGTGCTTTTTAATGTGTCTCTTTTTTTGTTTGTTCATTGGTTTTGTTTCTTAAATTCCACATGAGTGAAAGCATATGGTATTTATCTTTCTCTGACTGACTCATTTCACTTAGCCTTATACTCTCTAAGTCCATTGATGTGGTTGCAAATGGCAAGATTTCATTCTTTTTTTATGGCTGAGTAATATTCCATTATATTTATGTGAGTGTACATATATATGTATGTATGTATATATGTGTATAAAATTATTCCATTATTATATACATACCACATCTTCATCTATCAATGCACACTTGGTTTGCTTGCATAATTTGGCTATTCAAAATAATGCTGCAATAAACATAGGGGTGCACATGTCTTTTCAAATTTGTATTTTCATATTCTTTGGGTAAATACCCAGGAGTGGATTACTGGATCATGTATTAATTCTATTTTTAATTTTTTGAGGGACCTCCATACTGTTTTCCACATGGCTGCACCAGTTTGCATGCCAGCCAATAGTGCAGAAGGGTTCCTTTTTCTCCACATCCTCACCAACACTTGTTTCTAGCGTTTCTAATGTTTTTTATTTTAATCATTCTGACAGATGTGAGGTGATATCTCATTGTGGCTTTGATTTGCATTTCCCTGATGATGAGTGATGTTGAGCATCTTTTCATGTACCTGTGGGCCAACTGATTTCTTTAATGCTTATAGTATACCTTTTAACTTGTCACTATTTATCTTCAAGTGTTATTAGTCCAATTCATGTACAGAATAAGAATGATAAATATTACACTTTTGTATCTCTCCTATGTCCTTTGTGCCTTCATTGTCAATATATTTAATTTCTACATATGTTATAAATCCCACTACATTGTTATAACTTTTATTTAGTCCATGATCTTTTTTAAAGATTTGAGTAGTAAGAGATAATAAATGTGCTCCTTGCACATTTATTCAAGAAGTACCCATTTCCCATCCTAGTGCTTCCTTGCACATTTATTTCTGTTAATCTTCATTCCTATGCATAGATCCAGGTTTCCATCTGATGTTTGCCTCTGACTGGAGGTCTTCTAACATTTCTTGACATGTGAGTGTTGATGATATATTCTTTCAACTTTTCTATGTACACATAGGTTTTTATTTTTTAAATTTTATTTAAATTTTGTTTTTTTTTAAGATTTTATGTATGTATGTATGTATGTATTTGTTTATTTGTGTGAAAGAGAGAGAGAGGGAGTGAGAAAGCAGAGGGAGAGGGAGAAAGACTCCCCACTGAGCAGGGAGCCTGATGCGGGGCTCAATCCCAGGACCCTGAGATCATGACCTGAGCTGAAGGCAGACACTTAACTGACTGAGCCACCCAGGTGCCCCCACATTGGTTTTTAGTGCACTTTTTTTTTTAATGATAAATTCACTGGACAGTTCTAGGTTGACATTTTGTCTTCATTAAATACTCCAAAGATGTTGTTGCCGCTGTTTTCTCACTTGCGTGTTTCCAATGAAAAATCTGCTAACATTCTGATCTTTGTTACATCTGTATAGAACATGTTACTTTTGTTTAAACTCTTTTTAAGATTTTCTTTATTATTCAATTATTATTCAATGATAGTAATTTCATTCTGATAGGACTTAATTTTTACATGTTCCTTGTGCATGAGGTTTATTGAACTTCTTGGATGACTTTTCACCATTATTACTCCCCAGCCTGCTTTGGGGACTCCAGTTACTCATATATTTGGCTGCATAGCTGAAACCTTCTCCCAGATCATTAACATGCTATTCATTTCTTTCATTCTTTTTCTCAGTGTTTCATTTTGGATTATTTCAAATGCTATCTTCTCAAGTTTATAAATATTTTCTTCTTAAATATTTCATCTTCTTTAACCTAGACATTAATTTTATGGAATAAATGTAATGATGACATCTCATTACTAATAATATATCATCTGATTGATTAACAAAAACTCTTCCATTTAGCTTCTCATTACACTTAGTTTTTATACATGTTTACTTCTCTATGCTTTTTCCAAATAAGCAGGAACATTCACATTTCTGAGTTTTCTCTTATATTGTTGTTTCTGCATTCTCTAATGTTAAAGTTTAAATTGGGATATAAAATTTATGTAATGAAGTCTTACAGGCTATTGTTTTGAAAATAATTTTTGTCTTCATTGTTTTACCAGTGCAATTCTTTAAGAAAATGTATTGTCTTCAGTATTAAGTTTATTCTGATTCTGCCTTCTGTTATATTTAAATATGTAGGGTTTCTTTTCCCCCCTGTCTTACATTGCTATTGTCAATGCAGGTCAAGATCTGTATTCTCTTCATATGTTAATCCACTACCCAGTTTTCCCATCCTAGTGCTCAATATATTAGTCAAAATGAAACATCTTTGCTGTAGCAATATTTCACTTGACATTTGTCTTTATCCCATTATCAAGACATTTAAGTATGCTTTCTATAGAACTTGTCTGGAAGCTATGAATCACTTAGAGGTTTTATAAAAATAATTAAACTAAGAAGTAGTTATGGTTTGGGATGTTTCATCATTGTAGTTGTACCTTCCCAAGGGTCCAAACATACCTAGAAAAGGCAAAAACAAAGTCCACAGTAGCTAATGAATTTTTATTACCCACCTGAGGGCACAATTCTTAGACAGAGCAACGCAATAGCTCAGGTTCTCTCAAAGGACGATAGTTGACCTAGGTGTGTATATATATATATATATATATACACACCTATATATATATATACACTATATATATATATATATACACCTATATATATATATACACTATATATATATATATATATACCTATATATATATATACACTATATATATATATATATATACACCTATATATATATATATATACACCTATATATATATATATATATATATATATATATATATATAGATCACAAAATCCCTTTTCTCCAATATATGGTAGGAACAAGAGTTTTGATGTCTAGTTTTCCAGAGTCCATATATTCTTTATGGCATCCAGGTCAAATGGCATCTCTGGAGGTCTTTTACCATTTCACATTTTTGGAGGCCAAGATCTAGTTATTAGAAATTTCAAGTCATCAAACTTTTACAGACAAAGGTAAACATAGGTTCCTCTCAGGTCTGTAAGATTCCTATGTTCAAGAGAGTTCTGGAGAAAGAGCTGGGTTGTCTTAAAGCAATTAACCAGACTTATGTCATTAATGAAAGGAATAGACTTTCTATAGATGTTTGGACCTTCAACTTATTCATTCTGATCCATTCTGAAAATGTTTGGGGCATAGGGAGCAGGGTTCTGAAATTACTCTGTTTTCTTGAGTAATGTATTCCTTTCTGCTTAAAGCTTAATATTCATAATCCTAATAAACAGTTAATAAGGCATGTCCCTTTTTTATTATAGATCTCATTGACTCATCCTACCAGGAGTCAGGAGACTGGGTGATTAACTATGCTACTTGCATAATGAAGGTAGCTGATGAGCCTGCTAATCAGTGTTTCCTGAATTTTTATGTGCATATGGATCACTTGGAGAGCTGGTTAAAATGTAAATTCAGGGGTGCCTGAGTGGCTCAGATGGTTGAGCGTCTGCCTTCGGCTCAGGTCATGATCCCAGGGTCCTGGGATTGAGCCCCGCATCAGGCTCCCTGCTTGGTGGGGAGCCTGCTTCTCCCTATCCCCTACTGTTCCCCCTGCTTGTGCTCTCTTGCTCTATCAAATAAATAAAATCTTAAAAAAAAATAAAATGTAAATTCAGTTTAATTTTACTGGGGTGTGGCCTGAGATTCTGCATTTCTTTTTTTTTTTTTTTAAAGATTTTATTTATTTATTTGACAGAGAGAGACACAGCGAGAGAGGGAACACAAGCAGGGGGAGCGGGAGAGGGAGAAGCAGGCTTCCCGCTGAGCAGGGAGCCCAATGCGGGGCTCGATCCCAGGACCCTGGGATCATGACCTGAGCCGAAGGCAGACGCTTAACGACTGAGCCACCCAGGCGCCCAGATTCTGCATTTCTAATGAGCTTACACATGATGCTCCTGAAGCTGGTCCACTGACTACCATCAGCAAGGTTTTTAGTGTCATGAGTTCCTGATGACAGATTTGTTTACATTCTGCGGTTGGGTCCTATTCTGCTGGAAAGAGAATCTCGAGTTTTGGGGCTGAGACAGAAAGTGAATGGTCCCTACAACATGGTGTAGTTTTTGCATCACTGGTTGCCTTGTCTACTTGTAGTTTTCGTTGGGGTCACTGACCCTTTGACATGCTTCTGTGTTTGGGACATACTGCCTTGCATGGCCTTGCTCTCACTGCCTGCCATTGCCTCATGGCACTGTGTCTTTTTCTTTTTTCTTTTTTTTTTTAATGTGGGACTGGAACTCATGACTGTAAGATTGAGACCTGAATTGAGACCAAGAGTCAGGTGCTTAACTCACTGAGCCACCCAGGTGTACCATGACTTGTCCTAAAAAGTCATCCAATGACCCCCTGGAGCAAAAGCTGTTGAAATACTTGTTAAAATGCAGATTCCAATTGGGGCGCCTGGGTGGCTCAGTGGTTAAGCCTCTGCCTTCAGCTGAGGTCATGATCTCAGGGTCCTGTGATTGAGCCCAATGTGGGGCTCCCTTCTTAGTGGGAGCTTCTCTCTCTCTCCCTTGCCCACCCCCTGCTCATGCTCTCTCTCTCTCTCTCTCTCTCAAATAAATACATAAAAAAATCTTGAAAAAGAAAACAACCCTAGGATTAGTGGTTTAAAAAATTTTTTTAAATGCAGATTCCAATAGCTCTTTGGTGATTCTCTGCCATTTGAAACATGTGCCCTTAAGCAAGCACAGTAAAATTGAGAACCACTGTCATACTATCTTCCTTGCATTCCACGACCAAGTTGTTTGTGCTTCTTTGTGGTCCATCTCCATTTGCATTAGTGTCTCATATCTGTGAAGAATCCCATCCAAGAATGCTTACATGGTGCTGGGTACCAGACTCTGTCTTGAATTATGAACTGCTATGCTTACAAGGCATAATCTGTTTTTACTACCTAACTTTTGTTTGCTTCATTTTCTGCCTGTTTCTATCTTTTTCAGATTTATCTTTCAAACTCTGTGTTTGACTCCTGTTCACCATAGTGCTGAAAACAAACCCAGGAAGTGTTACTGTCATTTTCACTGTAGATATGATTGCCTAATGCCACATCAATTCAATTCAATTCAATTCAATTCAGTATATATTTAATGAGCATTTATATGTGCATGACCATGGGCCAAGTTGCTGTAAGGGATGCAAACAGGATCGGGATATAGTGTCAACTCTTAAAGGGTTTACAATTTATCCAGGATTATGGTCCACTTAGAATTAAAATCATTTTGTCAGAAGTCAAAACATAAAGGATACCCCCCAAATTTAATGGGCATATCTTTTTAATTTCTGCCCAATATCTTTGAGAAGAATGATCTTTATTAGGTTTTTCATTGCTCTTGAAACCAACTAAAACAAACTTAATGGCATAAAACAAATATATTTCTTAAGGATAGAAATTCAAAATACATCTCAATGGACTAAAATCGAGGTCTTATTTGGACCAATTTCATTCTGAAGGCTCTAGGGGAGAATCTGTTCCTTGCCTTTGACTACGGATTCCATTATCATATTTCCTTCTATGAGTCTGACCCTCCTGCTTCCTTTTTGCATGAATCTTTTGGTGACATTGGGCCAATACAGATGAGCTAGGATACTCTCTCCATTACAAGACCCTTAACTTAATCATATATGCAGAGTCCTCTTTTTTCACATAAGGTAGCATTCACAGATTCTGGAGATTAGAATATGAACATCTCTGTAGAGGGAGAGGGCATTATGCAACCTACCACACCATCCTTCCCCACTTTAGTCCATGTGGTATTGAGGCTAGGTCTATTGTTATAACCCTGTCTCTAGATAGGATCTATAATGCAGACTGAGAAGTTAGAGGTGTCCACCATGGTGACCGCAGTGATAAGTTCTGGAGTGGGTCTGTGACCCAAGCTAAGCGAGTGTGGTAACTTCTTGTTACTTTTGTCAGAACAATTTTTAAAAGACATCTTTCTCCTGGGTTTACTAAGTTTGTAAGATATGATTCTTAAGTAACTGGCAGCCGTATTTTTTTCCATCTGGAAAGCTCTTACTATAGAATAAGATAAGATAATAAGATAAAGAGAAAAAAACTGGTGAGAGATGGCAACAGGGAGAAAAACTGGTGGTGACCTTGTCAGAGCTCAACAAAGAACCTGATAACCTCATTCTCCTTTTTGTTCTTCATCAGGTTTGAGTTGTTTTTAGCTACTTGAAAAAGCAAATCAGGGCGCCTGGGTGGCTCAGTTGGTTAAAAAAGCAAATCAGTGTGAATATAATTATGATGGACGTCAGAATCACAGATAAAAGGAAAGAAGGGGTCAGATCTAGAAAACAAAGTTTTGCCTTTTGTTTTGGGTGAAAACAAAAGTAACAAAGCTGGCGAGCAGGAGAATTATTAACACTAGACAGGGGCAAGTGATTCAGAACTTTTGGACATTCTGTGCATAGCCCTGAATGTCCTTTTTATGGGATGGCCTCTTTGTGCTGCCGAGCTGGGGGTAGTAGCTTAAGCAGTGGAGGTGCTATGCATGCACACAATTCATGGGGCCTTTACTAAATGGTTGTGGGTACACTTTCATAAAATAGAGTGAAATAAAAAATGCGAGGGTAAAGTGGGTCATATTTTAGGGAGGAAGATGACCCAACTAAAAGAGTGACTCAATGCCATGACTGATTTTATTTTAAAGATTTCAGTGGATTAACTGGGATTACTGGTAGGCGTACAGACAAGCACAAAACTTTTTTCTTATTAGAACTTCTGAAGGTGAAATATTTCTATGTAATGGTCAGTTATGTTTCCTTCTTGTCTTATGAAAGCAGCTCTAACAGGCAGATGGCTCAGCTATTGCTCCGTCTTGCACATTTCTGTGTGCCTTGCACACACTAGGATGCCCCAGATTTAAAAGGAGATTCCCAGCTCTGTGGAGGAGATGACAACAGGGCAGATCCAAGCCCCACACAGCAGGTTTTATGGCATAGCGGTGGGACATTCATCTCCACCAAGATTAGAAAACATCAGAAAGAGTTGCCTGTGAAAATCTGAACTGACCTTTAATTAAAGCTATAAGGGAAGAAAGTACCTTTTTTTTTTTTTTCCAGAGCTGCTGTGAATGGATGACAGATGCAAGATTTATTGCATCAAGAATTTAATGAGAAAAACATATTTTCTTTCCTAGGGACGTAGTAAGTTGTTTTTTTATGTGGAGAAAAATACAACACTCCTGTGCACCATTGCTTATTTCCAAGTCCTGTTTTCCTGAAGGTTGTGAAATATTTGGTTCTTCTTTTAATCAGGCATCTAAATACTGGAATCAACTGGAATGTGGAGATGGCTCTAATGTATTATGTTCAGGTTTCAGTTATGTCTAAAAAAAAAAAAAAATATGTTTTCCCAGCTCCATTTCACAAGGATGCAACAATGCCAATGTTATTCAAATTGTTCATAAGAGGCTGATCCCCTGGCATTTTCCAAAGTATTTGGATATACAAAAAGCTCTAAAAAGTAAAAACAAACAGAAAACTCCTTTAACAAAGTATATTAGAAAATACAGAATATAAAAATAGCCCTAATGTTAGGCTTTGTCCAAAATAAATAAATACAATAAATTAACCAGTAATAAAGTCAGACACCATGTAACTGTTCAGGCATTAGCCCTGCCATTTGATTTAATACCATATATTGCCTTCGACAGTCAAGTTGATTATGTATTTAATAAAACTTTAAGATACTTTTCTTCCAACCACTTCATGGCATTTCTGGTTGACTCTTTTAAGGGAGTCTATGTCCTAATGAAAAATAAAGGAGACAATATTTCAAAAGCCAATTTCATTTTTAAATGCCATGTAGAAATGGGACAAGGGAGAGAAAGCACAGAGGAAGACAATTAAAGTAGTAAAGGGTGGCCCAAAGCCATGTGCAGGAGGATGTACCCCTGTCCTGATTTATGTCAACATAACCCCCATTCATGACGCTGAAGTCGATTTGCAGCATTATAAACAGGCAGTGCAGTAATGGAAGAATAGATGGGGCAGCCCTTCCGATTCAACCATTCCCATCCGATCATTGTCAAAAGAATAAAATTCATGCCTTGGCCTCATCTGTTCTTATTACAATCTTTGTCATTGGAATGAGACACCGGAATGTTAATAACCATTGCGGTCCAGGATAGTTTGTACTCGGCAGCACTGCTGTAACCTTTTCAATATTCCATACTTCATTGGCTTCTCAATCCACCCTGATTTCTCACATGAAGCAGAGGTTGTAAAGGGTGATAACAGATAACATCCAATCAAACTGCAGAACCTTGAAAAGGTCAAGCACGTATAGAGTTGCCTCCCTGAGAATGTATCAGAGAAATGAAATAAAGGCCCCTTTTCTTACCTGAAATTTGATAATATCCATCTTGGACTAGAACAATTCAAATCATAGGAGTTAAAAGGGAAAACAACGTGTCCATCTTCGTGAGAAATAAAACTATAGCTATGGATTGATTTTCATGTTTTTTTTTTTTTCTAAATGAGCTTAACTCTGTTAAGCAGGATATTATATCCTGCATATCCAAATAATGCAAACTGTATAGAATAATGCTTAAGATAACACCGGTTTAGGAATCTTAATGAATTCTCATCCCCTCTGTAGCATTTATTAATTTAGTAACTTTGGTCAACAAACTTAGCAACTCTAAGTCTCAATATTGTCATCAGTAAAATATAAAATTAATGTGTTTCTTAAAGAATTATTTTAGGGATGGGAGGGGCACCTCTTGATCTTGGCTGGGATCTTGATCTCAAGGTCATGAGGTCAGGCCCCATTCTGGACTCCCCGATGGGCATGGAGCCTACCTAAAAACAAAAAAAAGAATTATTGGTGCGACCGAGTGGCTCAGTCAGTTAAGCATTTGACTCTTGATTTCAGCTCAGGTCATGATCTCAGGGTCACGGGACCATGCCCCGTGTCCGCGTTAGGCAGAGTGCACTTACCCTTCTCGCTCTACTCCTCCCCCCCGTCGCTCTAGTTCTCTGTCTCAAATAAATAAATGAAATCTTTAAAAAATTATTTTAGGGCTGGGAATAACATAATTCACTCCAAAATAATGAGAAGACAGCTCACAGTAGTAGCAACAATAACAGTCATATTAAGAAATAATATTAGCGGTAAAGTAGTAATGTAAGTAGCAGGCACATAAATAGATGCAGTAACAAAAGCTTATTTTCATAAATATATTGGGGAATGGGAGTAAGTTAGGCTGTTTTTTCTTTTTAACCAAATAGCTATATACCCAGAAGGCATATTTTAAAGAAAATGTATTTTGATAAGGTAAATGTTCAGGAAATATGGCCGGAGCTTTGGCTTGCAATCCCAAGAATTCAAACTTCTGTACAAGGAGAGACAAACAGGCAAATTAATTTAATTTCTAATGAAGACTGAGAGTTTAATTAGATCTATGCTTCCTGACCCAAACTATATTCCAAATTAGAATGTTTTCTTATATCACCTGCCTTAAACTTCCTTGGGAGAATATATAAGAAAGAAGAGAGTAACTGAGCTGTGAGCAGTTAACCCGAGGGGTGTATTTTACCCATGAATGTACCAGAGGTTTAGACCTTCTGGCTAGAGACTAACTGAAGACCCCTCCTGTTCCACAAGTTGTGCATGTGCTACAAATAGGGCCCATAATTTCTTTTCCTTTTTTCCTCTTGGGCCCCATCCCTCAGACTGGGGTATAATTTGAACTGCCTAGAAACCTAGCTTCACTTCTAAGAACAAAAAATCAGTAGGGTCAAAAACTTGGAGTGTCTGTGAAGACAAGTTTTAACAAATTTGACTGAAAATGTAACTTTAGGGATCCACAGATTGACACAGCTAAAGAGAAATCCCATGCCTGGAAAAAAAAAAAGTAAATAACAAGTGATCTTGTAATTTACTGAAATATTATCTTCAATGGAGGAATTATTTCAGAATTTCATTAATACAAATTAAAGAGCTACTATTCATAGTGCAATTCTTCTTTGTAGCACTGGATCTTTGTTTTATCACAGTGTTATTTTTAAAGATATTTCCAAGAACTGCAGAACAGCTTTTTAATGTTGAGCAAAGTGTATTGTAGAACTAGATAAAAGCCAATTTGGTGGAGGGTATTATTTGTAAGCTCTGATTTTGTAAGCTTTCACTCTGAAAGTAATGTTCAAATATGTGAAAATAATTTAGTATTCTGGGACTTCTCAAACAAGGAAAAGATACTAGTAACTCTTTTTAATCACAATATTTTAAATTAAATGAAATATGGAAAAATGTCTAATAAAATCATTGAAGAGATAATTAAATGACAGACTCAGAACTTGAGAAGAAATAGGAATCTTGAATATGATGAAAATCAATTTCTCATCACCTCTCTACTTCTGTCTCTCCCTCTCCTCCCCAGCACGTACAGGGATGCAGGGCAGCACGGTGGAAGGGACAGAGAGACAGTTATTTAGTAACCAAGGGAATGCCTTTCAATCAACAGATGCTTTATTGCCTGTTTACTGTGTTGGTTACTTAGAATAAGAATATTGGAGATGATGGATATAGTGATTACCTTCATGGTAATAAAGTAGACACATTTGACAATGTAATTACTCCCCACCCCACCCTGCCATGGACAGATTAAATGAACATTCTTTGAGAACATGCAACAAAAGGATTGGTTATAGTCTGAGATCTCAAGGAATAATCCTAGTAGATTGTGAATATTTGAACTGATATCTGACAATAAGTAGAATGTGACTATGAAAGCAGGTGAAGGATGGAGAACATTATACACAATTGACACAGCATTTTCAAAAGCCTGGAAACTAGAGAAACTGAGAAGGAATAAAAAAAAAACTAGTTTTGCTGAAATTCAGAAAGGAAAGTGGTGCAAGTGGTAAAGCTTAAGGATAGGATATGGCCAAACTATACAGGCTTTTGAGGTCATATTAGGTGTTTCTTCATTATCTTAAGAACATTAAAAAGGCTTTGAAGATTTTAAACAGAAACAACATTGATTTGGGTTTTCAAAAGACCATTCTAGATATTATGCATCAAATAAAATGGAAGAGGTTTGAGTGGTTTGGAGAATGAAAGGCCATTTAAGAAGATAGAGCAGTAATCTGGATGAGAGATAATGAGGTATAATGACTATTTGGAAATTTAATTGGAAGCAAGAATGCAATGCACACATGGTGGGGACATCTATGTTAATGCTTCCAGTATGGATAGAATGGGACTCTGAAAGAACAGAGGCCAGTGACTGCACCTAGCTCTTAGAAGCCAAGTGGATGTAGTTTTTGACTAAGTGCCATCATTAGAATGCCATTGGAGTGGGGTAAGTTAGAAAGAGTTACGGAGTTGGTTTATAAAACATAGTGTCCCTTGGGGAAATTCAAAAGGTAGACAGACCTCGAAAACACTCCTCAATTAATACAAAGTTAATTATCATGTATGATCAGGGTATTGTAAAGAGTTATCTCAATAAAATGTCACAATCCCTTGCCCAGTTTTTAGTTCTGAGATAGTTTTTGGAACCTTAATAAGGTCTATGATTAAGTGTATACTGTGGAAAGAGGAATTTCCAAACATCCTGAGGACTGTTGGAATCAGTTTTGAGTAGAGGTTGGTAAACAGTGGCCTGAAGAATTATTATATGCCCCTTGTTAGAAGTAAGGCAAGTGGGAGACAGTTAATAAATAGAGTCCTGGTCCAGGTATAGTTCACCATGGCTTAAATGATAATCTCCATGCTCTCCAAATGTAGAATTGGAGGAGACCTATTTGGTAGTTGGCAGAACCCACGCATTGGTTTCTTTACACACAAGGCAAGGGCTGTTATAGTGTGAAAGGCCAAAGGAAGACTATGAAACTTCTCTTCCTTGGGAATGCTGACAAAAATTAAGGCTATCCTGCCCATTTCTGAGGGTTGCTAGAATGGTGGGGGGTGGGAGGGATGGGGTGGCTGGGTGATAGACATTGGGGAGGGTATGTGCTATGGTGAGTGCTGTGAATTGTGCAAGACTGTTGAATCACAGATCTGTACCTCTGAAACAAATAATACAATATATGTTAAAAAAAAAAAAGGAAGAAGATAGCAGGAGGGGAAGAATGAAGAGGGGGATATCGGAGGGGGAGACGAACCATGAGAGACGATGGACTCTGAGAAACAAACTGAGGGCTCTAGAGGGGAGGGGGTTGGGGGGATGGGTTAGCCTGGTGATGGGTATTAAAGAGGGCACGTTCTGCATGGAGCACTGGGTGTTATACACAAACAATGAATCATGGAACACTACATCAAAAACTAATGATGTAATGTATGGTGATTAACATAATATAATAAAATTTAAAAAATAAAAATTTTTTCTTGAAAAAAAAATTTAAGGCTATCCTTAAAGGACAGAAGGATGCATGTGTATTCATTCACATCTTTCCACCTAATTCACCAGCCTGGGTCCTGCATAAACACGACAGATATTGAAGAATGACAGAGGACTAATATAAACTAAACCAAGGATTAGTTCTGATGCAGCTGTTCTGCCAGATGAGGCATTTTTGATATATCAGGTTAATATACCATTAGGTATATGGTGTGTAGCTATTAATTTGGTAGATGATTCTTACCCATCTGTATCACAAAAAGGATCTAAAACTGAACTTCATTGGAAAACACAACAATATAAATTTACAGTCTAGTTCCAGGGCTTTATTAATACTCTTATCCAGATATAATATTATTTAAAGACTCCTGGAACAGCTGGACATTCCACAGAACATCATACTGGTTCTATGCTGATGACATCATGCTACTTGAATTGGGGAAGTGGTGACTATATATGGGAGGTCTTGGTAAGACATAGGTAGTCAAAGGGGTGATAGGTTAAAAACTAGATTCATGAAAACTTACATGAGTAAATTTACATTTTAATTTTTATCTTATTTTTAATTAATTGACTTTATTTTTAGGGCAGTTTTAGGTTTTACAGAAAAATTGAGCAGAAAGTACAAAGAGTTTCCCCTGCCCCTTTGCATTTTTACCTGTTATTAATATCTTGCATCAGATATAACTTATTATAATTTATTGTATCAGGTTATCACAATTGATGACCCAACATTGATATATTATTGTTAACTGAATATTAAGTGAAAAAGTAAACTTCAAAGATTAAAAGTCAGCATAATACACTTTTAAAATTTAAAACCACTGGAAAACAGTATGGAGGTTCTTCAAAAGTTGAAAATAGAGCTACCATACGACCCAGCAATTGCACTACTGGGTATTTACCCCAAAGATACAAATGTAGAGATCCAAAGGGGTATGTGCACCCCGATGTTTACAGCAGCAATGTCCACAATAGCCAAACTATGGAAAGAGTCAAGATGTCCATTGACAGATGAATGGATAAAGAAAATATGGTGTATATATATGGAATATATATATATATGGAACATATATATATATGGAATATATATATATATATGGAATATATATATATGGAATATATATATATATATGGAATATATATATTGGAATATTATATATATATATATATATATATATAATGGAATATTATGCAGCCATCAAAAGGAATGGAATCTTGCCATTTGCAACAACGTGGATGGGAACTGGAGAGTGTTATGCTGAGCGAAATAAGTCAATCAGAGAAAGACACGTATCATATGACCTCACTGATATGAGGAATTCTTAATCTCAGGAAACAAACTGAGGGTTGCTGGAGTGGTGGGGGGTGGGAGGGATGAAGCGACTCGGTGATAGACATTCGGAGGGTATGTGCTATGGTGAGCACTGTGAATTGTGCAAGACTGTTGAATTATAGACCTGTACCTCTGAAACAAATAATACATTATATGTTAAAAAAAAAGAAGAAGAAGATAGCAGGAGGGGAAGAATGAAGAGGGGGGAATCAGAGGGGAAGACAAACCATGAGACGATGGACTCTGAAAAACAAACTGAGGGTTCTAGAGGGGAGGGGGGTGGGAGGATGGGTTAGCCTGGTGATGGGTACTAAGGAGGGCACATATTGCATGGAGCACTGGGTGTTATATGCAAAGAATGAATCATGGAACACTACATCAAAAACTAATGATGTAATATATGGTGATTAACATAACATAATAATAAAAATAAAAAAATAAAATTTAAAACCAATAATATTAAGAAAAGAAATCTCTATAGATACAGTAAACTGTACAAAAAGGAAAGCAAAATCACAACAAAATAAATTCAGAGTTATAGTTCTCTCAGGTTTGAAGTAGGTGGCGTATGGAGGACCACGTGGTTGACTGTATTTTTTAAAGGTCTCAGCTCTCATTTTACATTATTTAAAACATGTATAAGATAAACATTTACACCAACATTTGAGCATCTGTAAAATATTACTAAATATTCCACAACAAACTCATTTATTTATAAAATTTCCTTAACAAAAGGTGATAATTAACAGCAAGGAAAGACAGATAAAATTAAAGCAAATCATACTCCCAAACTCAAATACACTCAGTCTGTTGCCATTTAGTAGAAGGGCATTTTCGTAGCGTTTGAGAACATCTCATTTTTATAGGACAGCAAAATAATTAATGATGACAAGAAGTTATCAAGAACCAGTGAAATTGTCTTTGGTGTACTCAGATAAGCCTAAGAAGTAGGAATTTATTTTTTAATGTGATAATTTATTGATTTTTTTTTTCACTTCAAAGACAATTTGTACTGAATTCAGAAAACTTGAGAATCAGAAAAGTACAGGGTAAAATAACAACATCATGCCTAATGCCAAGAAGGTGTTCACTATGTCTAGTTATATATATAAAATTGGTACTATAGTGATAATATAACTTTTATCCTGATATATTTTTTTAAGATTTTATTTATTTATTTGATAGAGAGAGACACAGCGAGAGAGGGAACACAAGCAAGGGGAGCGGGAGAGGGAGAAGCAGTCTCCCTGCCAAGCAGGGAGCCTGATTTGGGGCTTGATCCCAGGACCCTGGGATCATGACCTGAGCTGAAGGCAGACACTTAACGGGTAAGCCACCCAGGTGCCCCTATCCTGATATTTTAAACTTAGCAATACATCCTAATATATTCCACTCTTAAATGATGGCTTTAAATCTGTTTAAAAGGTTGTAACAACTATTATATGATTTCATTTTAATATTCCTATTAAAAATTATATATGATAAACTCACAAAGATGTTTGTGTTTATAATGTATGAGGGAAGGAATATCTTTAAAGTAGTTGCTGGCTAAAAGAGAAACACATTATTAAGGCTTTTGTTATGTATTTCCTATTGCCCTTTAAAAACGCTTCTAAATTAATAATCTTACCAATACTTTTTTATTATCTTTCTAATATTGTTCTTTTAGAAAAGTAATAAATAGGGTCTTGTAATTGTCTTAATTTACATTTATGATTACTGTAACATTTGCTTTTTAAATATTTATTTTTGACTTACTAGGTTTCTGCATGTAAATTGTTCATATCCATTGTTTTCATTTTTCTTCTCTCTCTCTCTCTCTCCTTTTTCTATTTCTGTCTTTTTCTTCTGAATGATTTTTTTTTTGGTATGCATTACTTCCTCTTTCTTCGTATCCAATTAAAAAGAAAGTCCCTAGATACCAATAGAATTCTGTATTATTAAAATCTCACCTTCTTCTCAAAGACCACTTAAAAATCAACAATAAGAAATAACCAACCCAGTTAAAAAATGGGCCAAAGTCCTGTGCAGACACCTCACTAGAGAAAATGTTAAGTGTATAGTGGTATCTCAATGATGTTTTAATTTGCATTTCCCTGATGACATATTATGTAGAGCATCTACACTGTAGTATTTTTAAAAAATCTGGATAAAAGCATATTTTTATATACTAAAAATTATAATCAAACACTTGGAATGAGATTTTCCCAGAATAAAGAACCTGATGAGCACTCTAATGTATTAAATCAGTAATGGAGATGCACTCTAATATATTAATATCAATAATGGAGATGACACAATTGAGTAGTTCTCTGAGGATGTAAAAAAGAATAAAGAGAAAATAAATGTTGATGGAGATGAAGAGTCAACAGATATCCAGTATTTAAGTTCTTGATGATACCAGAAAGAATGAAAAATAAACAATATTTGAAAAGATAGTATAAGTAACATTTAATGGGCTGAAAATCCGATGAAATCTCAAATTGAAAAGATGGATAGTGAGAAAGATGAGCTCACAGTAATAACAATGATGATAATGGCAGTTGTATCTAATATCTATTGAATGCATTAAATATGCAGAACTCAGTGATGAGATTCTGCTCTTTATATATTTAATCATGATTCTACCCTTACAACCATGCTGTAAGGTAGATATTTTTAAAAGGAAGACACTGACTTAGATATTTTGCCTAATATCACATGGCTAATACAGTGTACATGCAGAGATTCAAACATAGATCTATCCATTTCCGAATCACATATTTTTATTCACTACATATTGGATTGATAAAGCTACATAAATTTTAGACTATTTAATTTAAAAGTAAAGAAAATGAGCAGACAGGGGTGCCTGGGTGGCTCAGTCGTTAAGCGTCTGCCTTCGGCTCAGGTCATGATCCCAGTGTTCTGGGATCGAGCCCCACATCAGGATCCCTGCTCAGCGGGAGGCCTGCTTCTCCCTCTTCCATTCCCCCTGCTTGTGTTCCCTCTCTCACTGTGTCTCTCTCTGTCAAATAAATAAATAAAATCTTAAAAAAAAAGAAAAGAAAGAAAAGAAACAGACAAATCACACAAAATTTTTTTAAAAAGAGAAAGTCTCAGATTTCTCTACTTAGTACAATGGGAGGATGTGTCTATCATGGTGACAATGCAGTTTTAAATGAAAATATTTTCATTTAAAATATAACAGTACTATATTGTACACCTGAAACTGCTACTATATTGTATGTTAACTAACCAGAAATTAAATACAAACTTTAAAAAAATAAAATGTAGTTCTCAATCATGTGGAATATTTCATCCACTTATTATAAATGGAACTTACTCTCTACATGTCTTAAAAAAATCCTTCATAGAAAAAAATATTTCAAACCTAAGAATAATAAATAATGCCATTTTTATCCCTCTTTCAACTCTTACCCATTTTTTAGTTTCCTTTTTTACTTTGGTATTTCTTTTTAAAAAAAATTTTTTTTATTATGTTATGTTAATCACCATACATTACATCATTAGTTTTTGATGTAGTGTTCCATGATTCGTTGTCTGTGTATAACACCCAGTGCTCCATGCAGAACATGCCCTCTTTAATACCCATCACCAGGCTAATCCATCCCCCCGCCTCTAGAACCCTCAGTTTGTTTTTCAGAGTCCATAGTCTCTCATGGTTCGTCTCCCCATCTGATTTCCCCCCCTTCATTATTCCCTTCCGGCTATCTTCTTCCTTTTTTTTTTTTTTAACATATAATGGATTATTTGTTTCAGAGGTACAGATCTGTGATTCAACAGTCTTGCACAATTCACAGTGCTCACCATAGCACATACCCTCCCCAGTGTCTATCACCCAGCCACCCCATCCCTCCCACCCCCCCACCACTCCAGCAACCCTCAGTTTGTTTCCTGAGATTAAGAATTCCTCATATCAGTGAGGTCATATGATACATGTCTTTCTCTGATTGACTTATTTCGCTCAGCATAATACCCTCCAGTTCCATCCACGTCATTGCAAATGGCGAGATTTCATTCCTTTTGATGGCTGCATAATATTCCATTGTGTGTGTGTGTGTGTGTGTGTGTGTGTGTGTGTGTGTGTGTATACCACATCTTCTTTATCCATTCATCTGTCGATGGACCTCTTGGCTCTTTCCACAGTTTGGCTATTGTGGACATTGCAGTTATAAACATTGGAGTGCACGTACCCCTTCGGATCCCTACATTTGTATCTTTGGAGTAAATACCCAGTAGTGCAATTGCTGGATCGTATGGTAGCTCTATTTTCAACTTTTTGAGGAACCCCCATACTGTTTTTCAGAGTGGCTGCACCAGCTTGCATTACCACCAACAGTGTAGGAGGGTTCCCCTTTCTCCGCATCCCCGCCAACATCTGTCGTTTCCTGACTTGTTAGTTTTAGCCATTCTGACTGGTGTGAGGTGGTATCTCATTGAGGTTTTGATTTGGATTTCCCTGATGCCGAGTGATATTGAGCACTTTTTCATGTGTCTGTTGGCCATTTGGATGTCTTCTTTGGAAAAATGTCTGTTCATGTCTTCCGCCCATTTCTTGATTGGAGTGTTTGTTCTTTGGGTGTTGAGCTTAAGAAGTTCTTTATAGATTTTGGAAACTGGCTCTTTATCTGATATGTCATTTGCAAATATCTTTTTCCATTCTGTCAGTTGTCTTTCAGTTTTGTTGACTGTTTCTTTTGCTGTGCAAAAGCTTTTTATCTTGATAAAGTCCCAATAGTTCATTTTTGCCCTTGCTTCCCGTGTCTTTGGCGATGTTTCTAGGAAGAAGTTGTTGCGGCTGAGGTTGAAGAGGTTGCTGCCTGTGTTCTCCTTTAAGATTTTGATGGACTCCTCTCTCACATTGAGGTCTTTCAACCATTTGGAGTCTATTTTTGTGTGTGGTATAAGGAAATGGTCCAGTTTCATTCTTCTGCATGTGGCTGTCCAGTTTTCCAAACACCATTTGTTGAAGGGACTGTCTTTTTTCCATTGGACATTCTTTCCTGCTTTGTCGAAGATTAGCTGACCATAGAGTTGAGGGTCCATTTCTGGGCTCTCTATTCTGTTCCATTGATCTATGTGTCTGTTTTTGTGCTGGTACCATACTGTCTTGATGATGACAGCTTTGTAATAGAGTTTGAAGTCCGGCATTGTGATGCCACCAGCTTTGCCTTTCTTTTTCAACATTCCTCTGACTATTCAGGGTCTTTTCTGATTCCACACAAATTTTAGGATTATTTGTTCCATTTCTTTGAAAAAAGTGGATGGTATTTTGATGGGGATTGCATTGAATGTGTAGATTGCTCTAGGTAGCATTGACATCTTCACAATATTTGTTCTTCCAATCCATGAGCATGGAACATTTTTCCACTTCTTTCTGTCTTCCTCAATTTCTTTCATGAGTATTTTATAGTTTTCTGAGTACAGATTCTTTGCCTCTTTGGTTAGATTTATTCCTAGGTATCTACTTTGGTATTTCTTATAACCTGTTTGAAGATGATAGGAAAGGCTAACAAATTAAAATTCTTAGTGTGGAATCCATATAAAATAGTATTATAGGCTTCTATGCCCCTAAGAGTAGTATGAGCAAGACAGAAAATTCAAGAGTGAGTTTAAAAGGGCAAAGTTAATAAAGCATAGATTTTAAATACTGGAAAATAATATATTATTTTCCTGTAACTGCTCTAACAAATTACCAGAGACTTGGTGTCTTAACACAAATATATTATTGTACAGTTCTGAGGGTCAGAAGTTCAAAACTGGTCTCACTGGGCTGAAGTCAGCATGTTGTCAGGGCTGAGTTCCTTCTGAAAGCTCTAGGGGAGAATCTGTTCCTCCACTTTTTCCAGTTTCTAGACACTGCTGGCATCCCTTGTTTTGAAGTCCCATTCCTCCACATCTGGCCAACTCTTTCTCACACTGCAATCTCTGGTTCTTGATCTTTTGCTTTCTTCTTCTATTTATGAGGACCCCTGTGAAAACATGGAGCCCACGTGGATAATTTCAGACAATATCCCATTTCAAGGTCAACTGGTAAGCAATCTACTTCTGTCTGCAACCTTGATTTCCTGTTACCACAAAACTGTTTACATGTTCTAGGAATTACAGTGTAGACATCTTTGGAGGTTTGTTATTATGCCTAACACTCCAATATTTGGCCTCCCAAGATTCATATTTATCCTGCCTACAAAATACATTTACTCCATCCCAAGACCCCCAAATCTCAATGAATTACTGCATCAACTTAAGTTCTAAGTATCCTCTAAGTCTTGTCATCTCAAAAGCCCCAAATTTCATTACCTAAATAATCAAAACCAGGTATGAGCAAAGCTCTGCATATAATCCATCCTGGAGTCGATTTCTTCACTTTTTCTCTATTATGTTTCCAGATTATCTGTAAGTAGAATTATTTTAAAACTTTGAAAGGTAGGGCAAATATTGAAAAGTGGAAGTTGAAGGCAGTGTTATTATAAGGAGATTGGTTATATGTAACATAATCTAGAGTCAAGAGTGCTATGTTGCTCCTAACAAATCATGAAAGAGAATGAAGACTGAATTTAGTTATTTAATAATTAAAAAATCATCAAGTAATAGAATAAGAATAAAATAGTGTATAGGATAAGATTTTAACTCTTTTAGAGATGGAAACCATCGATTTTTCTGATCACGATTTGATAAACTTCATTAACAAAGACTTTAAAGATTAAAATTGTTAAATATAAAGGGAAACAGATCTCTAAAACTGAGTGAGTTCAGGATAGATAAATTAGTGAGAATTGATGCCATTTTTTCCTTTTCCTTATGTAATATCCTCAAACTGGTAAGTTGGAAAAAAGCTTTAGAATTTCAGTAGTTGTTTTTTTTTTTTAAGATTTTATTTATTTATTTGACAGAGAGAGAAAGAGAGCACAAGCAGGGGGAGCAGCAGAGGAAGAGGGGGGAGGCTCCCTGCAATGTGGATCTGGATCCCAGGACCCTGGAATCATGACCTGAGCCCAGGGCAGATGCTTAGCCGACTGAGCCACCCACATGCCCTGACAATAAAGTTTTAATAAATGTCATATGTATCACAGTATAGTTAGGTGGATATGGAACCAGTTAAAAGACTTCTCAAAATAAATACAGATTAAATTGTTATATGCCTAACAAGACAGCAGGGCTTATACTTAATTCAACATTTCAATAATTTCTACAAAGGCCTTAAGGGCATCATATGCGTAGAGTATATCAAACTAGGAAGTGTAGTCATGATATTACATGAAAATACTAGACTCTAATCATTTCATTCATATTATTCAATAGATACCAGAATTGGGTAGAGATTTTTATTTTTTTTATTATTTTTAAAGATTTTATTTATTTAAGAGAGAGAGGGCATGGGGGTGAGGGGAAGGGCAGAGGGAGAGGGGGAAGCCTGCTCCCCGCTGAGCAGGGAGCCTGATGCAGGGCTCCACACAGGGCTCAATTCCAGGACCTCAGCCCCAGGACCTCGGGATCATGACCTGAGCCAAAGGCAGATGCTTAACCTACTGAGCCACCCAGGTATCCCTGGGTAGACACTTTAAAAAAATACTATGTAAGTAAAGTTTGAAGGAACTGGGGCTATTTCACTGGCAAAGATAATTTTGAGATAACACAACGGCTGTATGGAAATGTTTAAGACCTAACATTTTGAGTAAAGATTAAACTAATTTTATTTACTTCATCTATTATTCTTTGAATAAATATTTATTGAATGGCTAATTATCAGGTGCCTGATAGAAACAAGTCCACAGTGGAGAGAAAAAACAGGCACAATTGCAGACCTGTATCCTTATTTATTTATTTATTTATTTATTTATTTATTTATTTATTTATTTAATGAAGCTTGAATTTTAAATAGGAGTAATAGAAAACTTTTAATGAAAGTGTGATATTTTCGCCATAATATGGACCATAAATACAAGTTATATTTTGCTATAAGAGTATATGGAAGGGGATTGGCGCACAAAAATCAGGAAAGTTCACTAACCTGGAACTTCAAGATACACTTAGAGGAATTCAGATGAGAGGAGAGGGGAAGAAATTCCAGGAAAGGAAAACATGTTGAACGGCTTTGGGAAACAAGTAAGCTTAGACTGCTCACGCGAGTAAAACATACCAATGCAACTTAATACCCTGATAAAAAGCACTGTTACAGGAGATAAATCTTGGTTTAATGTTAAAAAAAAACCTCATAAAAATTACAGCTATTCACTAATTTGTATGGGATTTCATGAACACTGATTTCTCCTGAATGGAGGTGTTAAACAGTGTTTGTGGCAAGGCTTGCTCTGAGGTGAATAGTTAGCTCTTTTGCGGGTACCGTACGTTTTCACTTACAGTTTAACAAGTTTTTTTCTATTATTCGATTCACTGTTACATTAAAAGAAATTTTCAGCATTGGAAGGAAGGGATCTCTGAAGATCCTTTGCAATTAAAGATGCCAAAATTATATTTTTCCTACAACAAATATGGTCACAGTGTGGAGTACTTTGTTTTAGTCTTCTTAAAGAACATATCTTTACAATAGTTATGGTTAAACTAATGAGTATTCTTTCCTTTGCAGAATCATGTTTGGTTTGTTAGTTATTTAAATCTATATTCTTTTTTTGTGAGATGCTTAAAGGGGGGAGTGGACTATTTCTAAATCATTTCATGTGATCAGTGTAACTCTAATACTAAAACCTAACAAAGGGGTTGCAAGAAAGATCTCTGATGAACAAAATATAAAATTCATGAGAAAATATTGGACAGTCAACTCTGGCAAAATATAGAAAAGGAAAATACATTGTGGCATTGTGTTTTATATATGGAATGCAAAAATTTAGATAGTTAGGTTCAAGGAAAGACAATTATATTCGTGGAGCACAACAGAGTCAAGAAATAGACCTTCGTATATAGTGTCAATTAAGTTTTGTTTTTTAAACAAAAACAAAAACACAGTTTTATTGAGATATAATTCATATATGTCCTAATCCCTAGAACCTATAAATATGTTACTTTATTGGCAAAAGAGATCTTGCCAACCTAACTTTAGATCTTGAGATGGATTATCCTGATGAGCCCAGTGAAATTACAAGGGTCCTTAAAAGAGGGAGGGAATAGAGCTAAAGTCAGAGAGAAGAGCATATGACAATGGAAGCAGAGATTGGAGTGATGTACTCTGAAGATGGAGACACGGTCCACAAGCTACGAGATACAGGTAGCTTTGGAAAGGTAAGGAATAGGGGCACCTGGGTGGCTCAGTCGGTTAAGCATTGGACTCTTGGTTTTTGCTCAGGACATGATCTCTGGGTCGTGAGATTGAGCCCCAAGTTGGGCTCCATCCTCAGCACAGAGTCTGCTTGGTATTCTCTCTCTTTCCCTCTCCCTCCTCCTCTTCCCCTCTGACCCTCTTCCCTCTCTCTCTCTCTCTTAAAAAAAAAAATGGTAATGTATAAATTGTCCTGTAGAGTCTACAGAAGAAACAAGTTTTGTCTAAACTTTGAAATTAGCCAATGAAACTGATTTTAGACCTTTGGCGTCCATAGCTGTAAGAGAATAAGTTTGTGTTGTTTTAAGCCACTATATTTGTGGAGAATTTGTTACAGCACCATAGTAAAAAAATGCAGTGTACAATTCATCCATTAAAGCATACAATTTATTGGTTTTTAATATACTCATATAGCTGGGCTCTCATTACCACAGTCAATTTGGGAACATTTTCATTATCCCCAAAAGAAGTTTTACTCCCTTAGTTATCACCTCAGATTTCTCCAACCTCCCTAAACAACTACTTATTTATTAAATAACTACTAATTTACTTCCTATCTCTATAAATTTGCCTATTCCATACACACCATATAGATGGAGTCATACCATATGTAATTCTTTGGGACTGACTTCTTTCACTTAGAATAATGTTTTCAAGATTCATCCATAGTGTAGCATGGAACAATATTTCATTTATCTTGATTGCTGAATAATATTTCATAATATGGATATACCATATTGTATTTATTTATCAGCTGATGGACATTTAGGTTGTTTCCAATTTTGATCTATTATAACAATGCAAATGTGCACATCCATGTACAATTTTTTTGTGGAAATATGTCTTCATTTTTCTTGAGTCTACTTAGTAATGGAATTGCTAGGTCATGTGGTAACTCTATGTTTAATCATTTGAGGAACTGCAGATTGTTTTCCAAAGTGGCTGTGCTTTTTTACTCTCCCACCAGCAGTGTATGGGGTTCTAATTTCTACACATCTTCAACATTTCTTATTTTCTGTCTTTTTATATTAGTTATCTTGTGGGTAACTGTGAAAATGGTATGAAATGGTACTGTGGATTTGATACGATTTCCCTGATTGCTAAATATGTTGAGAATATTTTCATGTTCTTATTTGCCATTTGTTTATCTTTTTTAGGGTAACTGTCTAGTCATATCCTTTTTCCATTTTAAATTGTATTTGTCTTTTTATTATTGAATCATAATAGTACTTTTGTATTCTAAATATAAGCCCTTATCACGTATATGATTTGCAAATATTTCCTCCCATTCTGTCATATGTCTTTTCACTGTCTTGATGGTATCCTTTGAAACACATAAGTTTTAATTTTGATAATGTGCAGTTTACCTTTTTTTCCCTTTGTTGCTTGTACATTTGTTGTCATATCAAAGAAAGAGTTTCCTAATCCAAAGATATTAAGATAAATTCCTATGGGTTTTCTTCTGTAAGCTTTATAGTTTTGACTAACACATTTAGGTCTTTGATCCATTTTGAGCTAAATTTTATACATGGTGTGAGATAGGGTTTTGGCTTCATACTATTACATGTGGATATTGCATGTCCCAGCCCCATTTATTGAAAGACTGTTTATTCCCCATTGAATCATCTTGGCATCCTTGTCAAAAATCAGTTGGCCGTAAGTATGAAAGTTCATTAAGCTTTAATAGCAGTGTGAGGGATATTCAATGGGAAAGTAAAGTCCTTTTAACAAATGGCATGGGTATAATAGATAAATATTTGAGAAAAGATGAAAAAATCTTGAAGCTTACCACATGCCACACACAAGTATTTATCTGAAAGATCTAGAAGCAAACAAAGAAAACATTCTTAGAGTAAACAAATAATACATTTACAGAACACTGAAATTTAAAAAAAAAAGAAGGAAAAATGTTACAAAATTGAAATTTGTTAGTGTAAAATTTTTTGCTCAGGATAATGCATCTGGCCATAATGTTATCAGTGTGACTGGACTATTTTTTTTAAAGATTTTATTTATTTGTCAGAGAGAGAGAGAGAGAGCTGCAGGCAGAGGGAGAAGCAGGCTCCCTACTGAGCAGGAAGCCCGCTGTAGGACTCGATCCCAGGACCCTGGAATTATGACCTGAGCCGAAGGCAGATGCTTAACTAACTGAACCATCCAGGCGTCCCTGGACTGTCTTTTTAATCACAAACAATTATAAACCTGGAGTCAATATAGGAGGAAATTATTTTCAGTGCTTAAATAGCAGGCAACATATGATAGCAAGCCCTGAAAGAATAAACATATCAGTGAAAGAAAGAGTTGGTTCTTCAGAAAGATGAAAGAAATATACATACTTTTTGCAGGACTGAGAAAGAAAAAAAAACAGATAAAACAGATTATCAATATCAGGAATGAATCTGTAGGTATCACTATAGACCCTGTGTATCTCAAAAGGATGATAAGGGAATACTACAAATAAATCTATACACACATGGATTTGACAACCGAGATGAAATGGATTAATTCTTTGAAAAACACAAACTATCACATCTTACCTTGTGTGAAATAAAAATTTGAATAGCCCTCTAACTGCTTAGGAACTCAAATTCATAATTTAAAAACTCTCATGAAAGAAAGATTTGTCTAGATGGTTTTACTGCAGAGTTCTACCCAATGTTTATTAATACCAATTGTATAGATTCTACACAGGCTTTTTAGACCCTATCGGGGAACACTTTCAATCCATTTTACCATGCTAATATTACCCTGAGAAAAGATAATACAGAGAAATTATAGTACAAAACAAAATAAAATGAAATCTACAGACCAGTATTTCTCATGAATATAGACCAAAAATTCATAACCTAGTATTAGAAGATAGAATGATACACTATGACCAGGAGAGGTTTATTTCAGAAATGCAAGGTTTGAAAGTCAATTAAATTTATTCACTATATTAGCAGGCTAAAGAAGAAAAATCACATGATCATATCAATCAATACAAAATAAACATTTGACAAAATTCAATACTATTTATGTTTTAAGAAACAAATAAAAAGAGAGAAGAAACTTCCTCAAGACTTGGTAGAAAAAAAGTCTAAAAAATCTACAACTAACATTTACTTTATGGTGAAGATTAAATGCTTTTTCTTTAAGATCTGAAACAAAGCGAAGATATTTTCTCTCACCTCTTTTATTCATCACAGTCAATCAACAAATATAATTGAAGTTATACTTCCAGCAGCCTCTGTACAATACATGTCTGAGGACTACTGAAATTTCCTAAGGTTGAAGCTGAACTAGGTTTACATGGAATTGATTAATGATCCTGATTTTCAGGGTATAAATATGAACAAAATTTTCTTTTTGGGAATAGGCTCACCAAGAACTTTGCAGCAACACAGCTGGGCATGCATAGACATTTGAAAGAAATATAATAGGGCATACCCACAGCAATACCCAAATTCATGTAAAACTCAAAACAATAATTGTAAAGCACATCAGTATATTGTAGGTTTAAATGATTATTGAATCTGACATCAAAATTTGAAACAAAATCAGTATAATATTTGAAAAATTGGGCCTTTCTGATATTCACAATTATTTTGCTTGGTTTCATGAAGATGTCATCTGTATTGCTTCTGTAATCCTAACATCCCTCAGGGGTAACTTACACATTGGAAGAAAATTGTGTGAAAATTTAAAATAACCAAAAATATAACTATAGCAGCGTTGATTTTTCCATTTAAGAACCCTTTGGGGAGGAAAATAAAGCTAGCTTATTGAATTTGTAGTTTACTTCCTTGACACAAATATTTGACTGTTAGAGTCTGAGTTTAAAAGATTATTAGAAATTATTATTTCTAGCAAACAGCTGTTAGTAAAATATTCCATTCCGTACACAAAATAGTTGCTGTGGAAAGGGTGTGTTTTTCTAGCTATCAGGGTGCAAAAATATCTGTTAGAAATGATATTGGTTAGTCTTCATTCAAGCTACAAAGCACTGAAAACTTTAAATACCAGTGCCTTAAACAACAGACAAGTTTCTCTCACAGAAAAGTCCAGGTATAGTCCATGTCTAGGGCTGTTATTGAGCTTTATGCTTTCAGACCCAAGGCTGCTTCTAGCTTTGTTCTGCTGTGCAGGCCCCACTCACAAGTTGTTCTCATGTCTAAGAAGCCTGCCTGAGCTCCAACCATGATCTCTGAATTGCAGCCATCAGGAAGGAGAAAGCAAGTCACCGCCTTTATGACATAGAATGGAAGTTGCTGCACAGACCATTTCAAACCAAGCTAGAGTCCTGTAACCTGCTTCTGCAAACACTGAGAATAATGTCAGTAATTTAACCAATTTTTATTGAGCACTGAACCAAGATTTGAGATATATCAGTAAACAAAACAAACAAAAAACCTGCTTTTTTTGAGCCTACAGTCTTCAGCAAAAGGAAATTAGAAAATAAACAGTACGTATAGGTAATTAAGTAAATTACATAGCATATATATTATATAAATATATACACACACACACTATAATTCAAAAGTGATTCCTGTTCTGGAAAAAAATAAAGGAATTTGGGGTTATTTGCTGGGGTTACAATTATAAATAACTTTTAAATTTGATAAATTTCCACTTAATACATCTTGACTAAGGCTAGCTACTCTTAATAATCAGGGTAGAATAACTTTTGCAAAATAAGGAAAATTTCACCACATGAGGAAGAGTTTCCTAGATTCTATGTTACAGTCATGCATTTTTATACAATTCTGAGAAATATTTAAAGGAAATATAGATTTCTGATTATTCAGTGAGGTCCATGGTCCTTGGGGGCGGGGGCGGGAGAAGTCTACCTTTGAAAATGGCACAACTAATTTTGTGTGCATGTGTGTATACAAATACATAAATACACACATATCCATATACATGTATACATAATCGTGCATATACAGATATATGTACAGAAATGGAAACATATAGGTATAAAAATCATATTTAACTAAGGTAGGCAAATATTTTACATAACTATTTATTTCATCATATTTAATAAATGACACCTGTCTCCTCCAAAGTACTTTAAAAAATATCACTTCAAAGTTAGTAAGAAGAGTTCATCTGAAGTTAACTCATACTGGGGGAAAGTGTAATGTAAGAAAGAAAGAAAAAAAAAAATGAACCACTCTGAAATTCACCAGTTAAATGATATCTTTCTGGCTTTTAGAATTTCAATAATAGCTTTCTTCCTCAAATAGAAAAACCTCAATTTAAAAGAATTCTCCCCTGGGTAACATTTACCTTTCTTAAGCAGAATAGAATGTGTCAATGACAAAATGGTATAAATACAGTCTCAAAGAATATGGTATCATGTCAAAGCCTATTTAAAAAAAAAAATGTCATTTAAAAGGGAGGAAAAAGGCAGTAACGGTAATGATCAAAAAGCAAGGCTGGTGTTCAATTTTCCTTTGTCCTTTGGTTTTCTCCTAATTGTGGCCTCTTCACCTGCCTCAAAATAATATGTTCACAAGCTCTTGCTTACTCCAAGGATAGGGCTGCTTATTCACAGGGCTTTGGAGAAAAATGGTAATGGAGTTCTTCAGCTCCTTTTACTAATGCCAAATGCCAAGGGTCTTTGAGGCAAAGCTTAGAAAGTTTTGCTCATTGAAATCAAGCCAGTTAAGAGAATTTATTTAAATGAGTAGGCAGGCCCATGTTGTTAGGAATGACCTATACATTTCAAAACACAAATGGAGGTGGGTGAGAAGCACGAGGAAGGTAGTTAATCTGTATCAGGTGTTGGAATTAAGAACTGCATCTCCATCCTTCCTAAGTTTGTGGGGGTTTTGTGAGAAAAAAATCTTTTTAGAGCACTCTCTGAGAACTTGAGACCATTCCCCTGAAAGGCCCCTACATTTTACATCTTTTTTCTGCCCAATTGTTTTATTGTCTTTTTTATTAATACTTATAAATTTTTATTTATAAATGTTGGTTATTCTAAAGCAAATATCTTCTTTTCTTAAATTATTGGGCATTTGTGTTTCTTCTGTGAAATGTCTGCTCCTATATTTTGCCCACATTTTCCCTTAGGTTGTTTATTTTCTTCTTATTGATTCATAAGACTTATATAAATTTTGCTTTCATTATGTTTTATGAATATTTTCTATCAATCTATGGCTTGTGTTTTGACTTTTTTAAAGGAGTTGAATTAGTTTTTTTTTTTATCCTATGTGTTTTCTCTTTTGTTGTTTAAATAGTATCTGCCCTTATGCTTATTTATGCTACTTAAAAATCAGGGAAATTTAAAACACAAAGAGAAGCTTTCTAACATTGATAGAGTTGGCACAAATGTGAATTTTTACCTTACCAAGTGTTGGCTTAGATATGGTTGAATAGTGTTTCTTATATTGATCTAAGACAATAGTGTTTCTTAATATTGATCTAAATTTATGCAGTTGCAGTGGAGAAAATCTTAACATTACCTAGTAAAAGTGAACATTTGAATACCTTGAGAAATAGCAATTACATTCTTGGTATATACCTAAGAGAAATTCTTGGCCATGTTTCTTTAGGTGACATAGATATGTATGTTAATAGCAGCATTGTTTGTAATAACAAAAATCAAAGTCACTAAAAAGCTCATTATTAGGAGGATGGGAAAATAAATAGTATTTTAGCAAAAAAGCCCAAAATATTATAGTGCAATGAAAATATGCAATAGCATAGTTAAATCTTACGTAGCATAATATTGTATGAAAAATGCTTAGGAAACTACCCATACTATGATACCCTTTGTATCAACTTTTAAAATTCAGAAACAAGAAACATAACTGGTATTTGAAAAAACCATATTATTATAAAATCAAGGAATTTATAATATAAAATTCAGAATGATGGTCTGGGCCTGGGATGTTGAGGGTTCAGTTAGGGAGTAGTGCATAAGTGGATGTAATCTACGGGTAACATTCTATTACTGTAGTAATTGGGCTCTGTATTTACATTTGAAAACAGATTAATAAATACGATAGGCCATTATAGACCAATTATAACTGTATGATGAACCAAGTAGTAAGGTAAAGCCAAAGTAAGGCTCAAAGGAAAAATAAATACAGAACACTTTCCAATGTAAAAACAATTGTAAAAACCGTATGTTTAAAAAAAGTTGAAAAACAATACGTAAAAGTTCTTTACTTATCTGACTACTTGGCCCCACTTCCTAGAGATATTCCACTATTTTTTCAGAAATGTTAAATGCATAAACATGTATGTCATACTATGGCATGACCATTCCAGAGACTACTTGAATAATGTAAAAATTAAAACACTACAACTTAGAATGTATCTTTCTCTTTTTAATACCTCTCTATATAGCTGTATCTATATGTGTGTAGATATCCATATCTGTATCTGACAGGCAGAGACAGAAAGAGAAAGAGCAGAAGAGAGTGTGCACACATGTGGGGACTATTCCACATACTGTTAAACTGTTTGCAATTGCCAAGCACTCACTGATCTATTATTCAGAAAGCCAATCTGTTGAAATATTCTGCTCACTCTTACAGAAATTCAAAACAGCTATGTACATTTCATAGAGAAACTACATGAATTGGTTCCAATAATTATGTAAATATTTCTGCAAAATGTGATTCCAGTGTATTTTTAAATTTTATATATTATATATCAAAGTAGACAAATATAGGTCTAAATAGGTATAGATAACAGCTATAGATCTTGGTATAGATACAGATGGTGGCTGGTGAGTTAGGTAGAAAGATACACTGCACAATGTTAACAGTTGTAACTTCTGAGCAATAAGATTATGGAACGTTTAATTATTTTTGCTATAATTCTCTATATCTTCAAATTTTTCTCTCATTAATGTGTATTGAGTTTATAATAAAAATGAGCTATAAATATTACTTAAGAAAACAACCTTACAAGCAATCAAATAAATTAGGAGGTACTGTTTTTCATCTATCAAATTAACAAAGATTAATACCCCCAGCTGTAAAAGGTGCTAAAAAAATTCAATATTCATTATTACTAATGGCTGTATCAATTGCCCCAATTAAAAGAGAAAGCAATTTGGCAATATAGTAAGGAGCCATCAAAAATGTCATATCCTTTGGCCCTGGATAACTACTTTTAGCAGGTAGTCCCTATCCCCAAATAATATAAGATAGAACAATCAACTACAAAGAAAAACATAATCTGAATACATGAAGTGTTTATTATGAGTAATGAATTGAAAAATACTCTATGTTCATATAAGGAGGAAAATGTTTAGTATTGGACAATTATGTAATGGATTACATGATCATTAAAATGGTAATGAAGCCATTAATATTTTAAAAGCTCGTGATATGTTAAGTACAAAAAGCAGAATGTGGCATTGCAGTTACATGTAAAAATGTGTGAGGGAGATACAAACTGATATGACATAATCTTTATGGTCAAGGGATTTAGAATCTAATTTGGCTGACAATAAATAAAATATGGGAGTTTCTCAAATTTCATTCCATTTTGCTTTTTTATATGATGAGTTGGGAAACAGGGTTTGTGACATTTACATCATAACTGAATCAGCACTGAACTCTTTAGACATGACCTTTAGAGACCAATTGAAAGTCCTTTAAGAGATTATTTCATGCAAATTGGAATAATAATGGTATAATTTTTTTTAGTTACATAGCTGACTCTTAATGCTGTCTCTCCAAACTGCACAAAATAGAACAATGCTAACTTCAGTAATTTCTTCTTCAAGAAAATGGCATTAAGTCAAAATAAAAGACGTACTTACCACTTATTATTGTATGTCCTTGAGCAAGTCATGTAAGTGTCCTGAGCTTGTTTTTATGTGTGTGTGTGGGTGGGTGGGTGCACGCACATGTGCTCATATTTGTGTAAAAGGGAGAGAGCTTAAATTATTCCTATAAAGCCCTGGGTCTGGTACAGAATAAAAATAGTTCATATCATATCTACTATAGGTAATGTAAAAACAATTTTGGAAAAGGATTTAAAAAAAATATATGGTCTAGAACCTGAACTTAGATTTTCAACCTAAATAACAAAATTAAGGGTGAATAGAATTTTGCTCTTTTTCTGATTATATTTAGAATCATTGATTTGTCTGTTATATCAGTGTGATTAAGTATTTTTGCAGTAGCTGTTTCTAAAAAAAAAAAGTTTTTAAGCCCAAAAAGACAAAAACCGAAAAGTCCAAGGACCCATACCATATTTTCTTTCTCTGAATCATGGTGGTTTTGTTTTTTGTTTTTGTTTTTGTTTTAGTGCAATCTGTGTGTTGATTTACTTGGCCAGAACTCCTCAGAACAGCATGTTGTTTTGTTACATGAACTGGTGTTTTCTGTCATACCAAATTAGAGCAATCCAAATATTAAAATAAAAAAACCCTATCACAAAACTTAAAACAACCCGTTCTAGACCCATTTACCGAAAGACTATTGCAAAGCTATTTCAGAATGAAATAATTTTAGTGATTAAAGTTGACTCTGCTGTCTTCCGATATTACAAAACTGATAGTTACTAATTACCTGTCATAAACAAGTGGCTAAAGAAAAGACTACTTTTCAGAAGCAAAAGGAATGAGAAATTCAGGTCACAAAAATATAATAGAACCCACTTAATCAGCCCCCTGCTCAGCAGAACATACCTTTCATTATGATAATTTCCAGCGAACACATTTAGGATGGCTCAGTGCAGCTTCATGGCAATAAACAGGGGCTTAGTAGCACCTGGTGCTGCCTGTAGCTGATTCACAGTGGTTTGCAGATGTAAATTGGTGTGTGCAGGTTAAAAACAAAATATTTCCATATATTCAATGAAAGGTGTTTTATTTTATGTTTTAATAAAGGCAGAGTACAGAGGGCCTTCAGTAGTTGTCTAAAGATAAAGATTGAACTTTATCTAAATTAGCAATAGACATTCAGAAATTGAAAGAGTATAAAACAGTAACTTTGAATCACAGCATAATGGTATTGTCTTTTGTCTATTTTAAAATGTGGTCTTCTCTAATGCTTCCTTTAAGATTTGCTTTAGATATTGTTGCTATGCTTCAAAATGATCTAGAATTAGTTAATGAATTTTTATGTATTTGAGTCGAGTGGGGCTCTAAGTTAAAGGTGGGAAAATAGGAGTTGGTGAGAAAGAGACCAGTTATTAAAATATATTCCTCTATGTCTTAGCCACACTACTGGGCATATATAATGTTGGTGATGATGATGATAATAATAATAGATAATATTTATGTTTTTATATATGCCAAATAGTGTGCCAAGCACTGTACATGGATTTTATATCAATATGCTAATGCTCATAATAAGGAGGATCTACATTAATATAGAAAGCCAACATTTATTGAATATATATTATATTCCAAGGATTGGACTAGGTACATTAAATGCTTTATATCTTTTTTTAAAAGATTTTATTTATGTATTAGAGAGAATGAGAGAGCGAGAAAGAATGAATGGGGTTAAGGGCAAAGAGAGAGGAAGAGGAAGAAGCAGACTCCCCTCTGAGCAGGGAACCTGACATGGGGCTCAGTCTCAAGATCCTGAGATCAGAACATGAGCTGAAGGCAGACACTTAACCAACTGGGCCACACTGGCACCCCTGCGCTTTATAACTTTTAATTCTGGCAATAATTTTGAGAACTAGATATTAATGCTGTGTGTATGTGTATGTGTATTTTTTAAAATTTTTTTATTGTTATGTTAATCACCATACATTATATCATTAGTTTTTGATGTAGTGTTCCATGATTCATTCTTTGTGCATAACACCCAGAGCTCCATGCAGATCATGCCCTCTTTAATACCCATCACCAGGCTAACCCATCCTCCCACCCCCCTCCCCTCTAGAACCCTCAGTTTATTTTTCAGAGTCCATCGTCTCTCATGGTTCGTCTCCCCCTCCGAATTCCCCCCCTTCATTCTTCCCCTGCTATCTTCTTTTCTTTTTTTTTCCTTACATATTGCATTATTTGTTTCAGAGGTACAGATCTGTGATTCAACAGTCTTACACAATTCACAGTGCTCACCATAGCACATACCCTCCCCAGTGTCTATCACCCAGCCACCCCATCCCTCCCACCCCACCCCCCACTCCAGCAACCCTTAGTTTGTTTCCTGAGATTAAAAATTCCTCATTTCAGTGAGGTCATATGATACATGTCTTTCTCTGATTGACTTATTTCACTCAGCATAACACCCTCCAGTTTCATCCACGTCATTGCAAATGGCAAGATCTCATTCCTTCTGATGGCTGCATAATATTCCATTGTGTATATATATATATATATATATATATATATATATATATATATATATATACACCACATCTTCTTTATCCATTCATCTGTCAATGGACATCTTGGCTCTTTCCATAGTTTGGCTATTTGTGGACATTGCTGCTATAAACATCGGGGTGGATGTACCCCTTCAGATCCCTACATTTGTATTTCTGGGGTAAATACCCAGTAGTGCAATTGATGGATCATATGGTAGCTCTATTTTCAACTTTTTGAGGAACCTCCATACTGTTTTCCAGAGTGGTTGCACCAGCTTGCATTCCCACCAACAGTGTAGGAGGATTCCCCTTTCTCCGCATCCCCGCCAACATCTGTTGTTTCCTGACTTGTTAATTTTAGCCATTCTGACTGGTATGAGGTGGTATCTCATTGAGGTTTTGATTTGGATTTCCCTGATGCCGAGCGATATTGAGCACTATTTCATGTGTCTGTTGGCCATTTGGATGTCTTCTTTGGAAAAATGTCTGTTCATGTCTTCTGCCCATTTCTTGATTGGATTCTTTGTTCTTTGGGTGTTGAGTTTGATGAGTTCTTTATAGATTCTGGATACTAGCCCTTTATCTGATATGTCATTTGCAAATATCTTCCATTCTGTTGGCTATCTTTCAGTTTTGTTGACTGTTTCCTTTGCTGTGCAAAAGCTTTTTATCTTGATGAAGTCCCAATAGTTCATTTTTGCCCTTGCTTCCTTTGCCTTTGGCAAAGTTTCTAGGAAGAAGTTGTTGCGGCTGAGGTAGAAGAGGTTGCTGCCTGTGTTCTCCTTTAGGATGTTGATGGACTCCTGTCTCACATTTAGGTCTTTCAACCATTTTGAGTCTATTTTTGTGTGTGGTGTAAGGAAATGGTCCAGTTTCATTCTTCTGCATGTAGCTGTCCAATTTTCCCAACACCATTTGTTGAAGAGACTGTCTTTTTTCCATTGGACATTCTTTCCTGCTTTGTCAAAGATTAGTTGACCATAGAGTTGAGGGTGTATTTCTGGGCTCTCTATTCTGTTCCATTGATCTATGTGTCTGTTTTTGTGCCAGTACCCTACTGTCTTGATGATGACAGCTTTGTAATAGAGCTGGAAGTCTGGAATTGTGATGCCACCAGCTTTGCCTTTCTTTTTCAACATTCCTCTGACTATGCAGGGTCTTTTCTGGTTCCATACAAATTTTAGGATTATTTGTTCCATTTCTTTGAAAAAAGTGGATGGTATTTTGATGGGGACTGCATTGAATGTGTAGATTGCTCTAGGTAGCATTGACATCTTCACAATATTTGTTCTTCCAATCCATGAGCAGGGAACGTTTTTCCATTTCTTTGTGTCTTCCTCAATGTCTTTCATGAGTATTTTATAGTTTTCTGAGTACAGATCCTTTGCCTCTTTGGTTAGATTTATTCCTAGGTATCTTATGGTTTTGGGTGCAGTTGTAAATGGGATTGACTCCTTAATTTCTCTTTCTTCTGTCTTGTTGTAGGTGTATAGGAATGCCACTGATTTCTGTGCATTGATTTTATATGCTGCCACTTTACTGAATTCCTGTATGACTTCTAGCAGTTTTGGGGTGGAGTCTTTGGGGTTTTCCACATAAAGTATCATATCTGCAAACAGTGAGAGTTTGACTTCTTCTTTGCCGATTTGGATGCCTTTGATTTCTTTTTGTTGTCTGATTGCTGTGGCTAGGACTTCTAATACTATGTTGAATAGCAGTGGTGATAGTGGACATCCCTGCTGTGTTCCTGACCTAAGGGGGAAAGCTCTCAGTTTTTCCCCATTGAGAATGATATTTGCTGTAGGTTTTTCATAGATGGCTTTTATGATATTGAGGTATGTACCCTCTATGCCTATACTCTGAAGAGTTTTGATCAAGAAAGGATGCTGTACTTTGTCAAATGCTTTTTCTGCATCTATTGAGACGATCATATGATTCTTGTTCTTTCTTTTGTGAATGTATTGTATCACATTGATCGATTTGTGGATGTTGAACCAACTTGCAGCCCAGGGATAAATCCCACTTGGTCGTGGTGAATAATCCTTTTAATGTACTGTTGGATCCTATTGGCTAGTATTTTGGTGAGAATTTTTGCATCCATGTTCATCAAGGATATTGGTCTGTAATTCTCCTTTTTGATGGGGTCTTTGTCTGGTTTGGGGATCGAGGTAATGGTGGCCTCATAAAGTGAGTTTGGAAGTTTTCCTTCCCTTTCTATTTTTTGGAACAGTTTCAGAAGAATAGGTATTAATTCTTCTTGAAATGTTTGGTAGAATTCCCCCTGGGAAGCCATCTGGGCCTGGGCTTTTGTTTGTTGGGAGATTTTTGATGACTGCTTCAATTTCCTTAGTGGTTATAGGTCTGTTCAGGTTTTCTATTTCTTCCTGGTTCAGTTTTGGTAGTTGATACATCTGTAGGAATGCATCCATTTCTTCCAGGTTATCTAATTTGCTGGCATAGAGTTGCTCATAATATGTTCTTAAAATTGTTTGTATTTCTTTAGTGTTGGTTGTGATCTCTCCTCTTTCATTCATGATTTTGTTGATTTGGGTCCTTTCTCTTTTCTTTTGATAAGTCTGGCCAGGGGTTTATCAATCTTGTTAATTCTTTCAAAGAACCAGCTCCTAGTTTCGTTGATCTGTTCTACTGTTCTTTTGGTTTCTATTTCATTGATTTCTGCTCTGATCTTGATTATTTCTCTTCTCCTGCTGGGTTTAGGCTTTATTTGCTGTTCTTTCTCCAGCTCCTTTAGGTGTAGGGTTAGGTTGTGTATTTGAGACCTTTATTATTTCTTGAGAAAGGCTTGTATTGCTATATACTTGCCTCTTAGGACTGCCTTGCTGCATCCCAAAGATTTTGAATAGTTGTGTTTTCATTTTCATTTGTTTCCATGAATTTTTTAAATTCTTCTTTGATTTCCTGGTTGACCCATTCATTCTTCAGTAGGATGCTCTTTAGCCTCCATGTATTTGAGTTCTTTCTGACTTTCCTCTTGTGATTTAGTTCTAGTTTCAAAGCACTGTGGTCTGAAAATAGGCAGGGAGTGAACCCAATCTTTTGGTACCAGTTGAGACCTGATTTATGACCTAGGATGTGATCGATTCTGGAGAATGTTCCATGGGCACTAGAGAAGAATGTGTATTCCGTTACTTTGATATGGAATGTTCTGAATATGTCTGTGAAGTCCATTTGGTCCAGTGTGTTATTTAAAGTCTTTATTTCCTTGTTGATCTTTTGCTTAGATGAACTGTCCATTTCAGTGAGGGGGGTGTTAAAGTCCCCCACTATTATTGTACTGTTGTCAATGTGTTTCTTTGCTTTTGTTATAAATTGCCTTATATAATTGGCTGCTCCCATGTTAGGGGCATAGATATTTACAATTGTTAGATCTTCTTGTTGGATAGACCCTTTAAGTGGGATATAGTGTCCTTCCTCATCTCTTATTACAGTCTTTGGTTTAAAATCTAATTTGTCTGATATAAGGATTGCCACCCCAGCTTTCTTTTGGTGTCCATTAGCATGGTAAATGGTTTTCCACCCCCTCACTTTCAATCCGGGGGTGTCTTTGGGTCTAAAATGAGTCTCTTGCAGACAGCATATCGATGGGTCTTGTTTTTTAATCCAGTCTGATAGCCTGTGTCTTTTGATTGGGGCATTTAGCCCATTTACAATCAGGGTAACTATTGAAAGATAGGCATTTAGTGCCATTGTATTGCCTGTAAGGTGACTGTTACTGTATATTGTCTGTGTTCCTTTCTGGTCTATGTTGCTTTTAGGCTCTGTCTTTGCTTAGAAGACCCCTTTCAATATTTCCTGTAGGGCTGGTTTCGTGTTTGCAAATTCCTTTAGTTTTTGTTTATCCTGGAAGCTTTTTATCTCCCCTTCTATTTTCAATGACAGCCTAGCTGGATATAGTATTCTTGGCTGCATATTTTTCTCGTTTAGTGCTCTGAAAATAACCTGCCAGTCCTTTCTGGCCTGCCAGGTCTCTGTGGATAGATCTGTTGCCAATCTAATGTTTCTACCATTGTAGGTTACATATCTCTTCTCCCAAGCTGCTTTCAGGATTTTCTCTTTGTCTATGAGACTTGTAAGTTTTACTATTAGATGTCGGGGTGTTGACCTATTTTTATTGATTTGAGAGGGGTTCTCTGTGCTTCCTGGATTTTGATGCCTGTTTCCTTCCCCAAATTAGGGAAGTTCTCTGCTATAATTTGCTCCAATACACCTTCTGCCCCTCTCTCTCTTTCTTCCTCTTCTGGGATCCCAATTATTCTAATGTTGTTTCGTGTTATGGTATCGTTTATCTCTCAAATTCTGCCCTTGTGATCCAGTAGTTGTTTATCTCTCTTTTTCTTAGCTTCTTTATTTTCCATCATTTGGTCTTCTATATCACTGATTCTCTCTTCTGCCTCATTTACCCTAGCAGTTAGTGCCCCCATTTTTGATTGCACCGCATTAATAGCCTTTTTTGATTTCTACTTGGTTAGATTTTAGTTCTTTTATTTCTCCAGAAAGGGTTTCTCTAATAACTTCCATGCTTTTTTCTAGCCCAACTACTATTTTCAAAGTGATGATTCTGAACTCTAGATCCGACATCATACTAATGTCCATATTGAGTAGGTCCCTGGCAGTCGGTACTACCTCTTGTTCTTTTTGTTGAGGTGATTTTTTCTGTCTTGTCATTTTGTCCAGAGGAGAATAGATGAATGAGAGAACAAAATGCTAACAGGGTAACAACATCCCCAGAAAATATACTCTAAACAAATCAGAGAAGACCTGAAGCCGGGGGGAAAGAAAGGGAAAGAAAGAAAAAAGAAAAAGAAAAAAAAGAAAGAAAAAGAAAAAGATAAAAACAAACAAAAACAGAACAAAAGAAAAAAACCCAGAATATGATCAAATATGATCAGGCTAGTGCATAGATCAGTGCCACACCCTAGATTTTGGGTGTATTTTGGTCTGTTAGAAGAAAGTGCATCCCAAAATTTTAAAGAAAGAAAAATTTATATATGTACAAAAATAAGGGTTGATATGATGAACGGATGGAATATGACTGCAAAGATGAAAATTTTATAAAAGGAATTGATAAGAAGTTGTTTGAAAAAAGAAAGAAGAGGATTTAAAAAAAAGAAAATAAAAAGGGAGTGAATGTGATCAGGCAGGAGAGTAGAACAAAACCATTCACTAGAGACTTAGGGTATATTTTGATAGGTTAGAAGAAACTATCTCAAAATTTTAAAGAGAGAACAACTTATATATATATGCGAAATATATGGGTAACTACATTGAAGGGATAGAATATGAATCTAAAAGTGAAAAATAAAAATGTTTTTTAAAAAAGGGATTGATAAGATGTTGGTTGAAAAATGGAAAAAGAAAAATTAAAAAAAAAAGACAGTTAAAAAAAATTAACTTTGAAAGACTAAAGAATCATGGTAAAAAAGCCATGGATTCTATGTGCATTATTCCCCTAGCGCTGGAGTTCTGCCGTTCTCATTGATCAGTAAACCTGGTCTTGGCCAAGCTGTTCCCTGCAAGCTTTCAGTACAGCTTCGGAGGCCGAGAATGAAAATGGTGGCCTCCCAATCTCCACCCCAGAGGAGCCGAGAACTCGGGCCCCCACTCCTCAGTGCACCCCCAGAGAAAAGCAGTCAATCACTCCCGTCTCCCCAGTCTCCGGCCACACTCCGTGCTCACCGGCCTGTGACTGAGCATTTCTATCTCTGGCACCCAACTCGGTGTGGAGTCTCCAAACCCAGCAGATCCCTGCGGTGCGCTCCCACGCCGCTCCTCCTGGGGGAGGAAGGGGAGTTTCCCCGGATCTGCCGCTTGTTGGGTCCCTGCTGGAGGAGCAGGGGCCCGATTGTGCCGTGGATCACGGTTTATGGCAACCCCGAGCTGAGAGCCCTCCTCATCTCCGTCTCTGCCGCCGGCTTCCCCGCTCTGATACCTGGGAGCTCTGCCGCATTCAGGCACCCCTGGTCTTTCTGTGACCCCGAGGGTTCTGAGACCACACTGTCCCGTGAGGGTTCCACCCCCTGCTTAGCCACTGGAGCAACATCCCTCAGCGGAGCCGACTTCTAAAAGTTCCGGTTTTGTGCTCCGTGGCTCTATCACTTGCCAGAAGCGGTGACGGAGGCCCCTCCCCCCCCCGTCTGTCCTCCCGAATATCGCCTCAGAGTCACTTCTCCGCATGTCCTACCTTCCAGAAAGTGGTTGTTTTTCTGTTCAGAGAGTTGTTGCTATTCTTTTCTTCAATCTCCCATTGATTTTGTAGGTGTTCAGAATGGTTTGATCCCTATCCAGCTGAATTCCTGAGACCAGACGAAATCCAGGTCTCCTACTCCTCTGCCATCTTGCTCTGCCCCTGTGTATGTGTATTTAAAGTGGGCTTTAAGTTGGATGCAAAAACTATAAAATATACGATTGAAATATCTAGTCTTGACTGAGGAAGATTGGAAAGAAGAAAATAAAAGAAAACAGAAATCTACAAAAGTCATCCACTATTGGGTTGTTAGTTTAGTAAAGAATTATTATACTGTACATAATACTCTAAATTAGTATCTGCATCAAGTAATTCATAGACAACACACTGGACATATACTGATGATGATTAACATCAGAAATGGGAAGTTAAGGGGTGCCTGGGTGGCTCAGTTGGTTAAGCGACTGCCTTCGGCTCAGGTCATGATCCTGGAGTCCCTGGATCGAGTCCCGCATTGGGCTCCCTGCTGAGCAAGGATCCTGATGCAGGACTTGATCCCAGGACCCTGGGACCACGACCTGAGCTGAAGACAGACGCTTAACTGACTGAGCTACCCATGCATCCCTGAACTTTTGTTTAAATTAGGAGTCTGGAAAGGAAAACACAGATAACTTGAGTTATCACACAGTTAAGTAGGTACACGAGTTTGAACACCCTGGAAGTGCCAAAGAAGTGAAAGTTTAAAATATGACATAAAATCTATGCAGCAAAATTCTATTATGCGTTTTCTTCCTATGACCCAGTGAACCATCTTTTTTTCTTTTTAAAGATTTTACTTATTTATTTATTTGACAGAGAGATAGAGAGAGAGAACAAGCAGGCAGAGAGGCAGGCAGTGGGAGAGGGAGAAGCAGGCTCCGCGCCGAGCAGGGAGCCCGATGCGGGGCTCGATCCCAGGACCCTGGGATCATGACCTGAGCCAAAGGCAGCCACTTAACCGACTGAGCCACCCAGGCGCCCCCCCCAGTGAACCATCTTAAGAACCCCTTGAATATATGTAGTTTGAAAGCTACTGTCTTATGGCATAGAGTCAGAACATCCACGTGTTTGTGAATTTAGTAAGAATAGGACTTCATCCTATGACTTCATGGTCCTAGAGAATTTATGGCTGGAGGGAAAATTCATATAAGTCATCTCAGCCTTGTGGAAGCTAAGTTGTTAAATCAATAATCTCCACAATTACTTGACATCATTCTGGAAGCACTAGGCAAATGGACAAGAATAAATAAGAGATATAAATATTGGCAAAAGTGAAATAAAATTTTCATTATTTACTGATAAGTTCATATGTTTGGATGTCAGAATCAACTGAAAGTATGAGAGAGGGAAAAAAGCTTCTGAATGTTGCTTGTAAAAGAAAATATAATACAAATATCAATAATTTTAGTCTGTAACAACAACAAGTTAAAGAACAAAATCTACAAAGAAAGTTCCATTCACAAAAGCAACAAATACTTAAAATCACCAGGGACAATCTTAAGAAATTTATATTACCTGTATAAAGTAAGCATTTAAATTCTACTGAAAGATATAGGAGCATTCCAAATAAATGTAGTATATGCTTGTTCTTGGAAAATTCGATACTATTAAGATACCAATATTTCCCAAATTGCTATTTAATCATATTGCAATCCCATTTGAAAACCTATTGTATATTTTAAACATTTTAGACCTGATGAAAACATTTGTATGATATCCTTATGCAAAAGTATGAAAGAATAATAGAAAATCTTATAGAAAGAAAAGTAATGGGAGATTATTTCTCTACGAGACTGAAACAGTTTATGAAGCAACAGCAATTTAGACTGCGTTGTAATTATGCACAAAGGGACAGTGTAATGAAGTAGAATCAGAAATATACCCAGCATGTCTGAAAATTTAGTATTATCTGAAAAAAGTTCATTTATATTAGTTAGGATAGGATAGGCTCAAAGACATTTATTTCTTTCTAACATAACCGTACAAAGAAGGTTTTTTTTTTTTTTTTTTGGTTTTGTTTTTTGTTTCTTCTATGCACTTTCATACTGCTACTTTTTTTTTTTTTAAGAGATGAAGAATGTGGGGAGGAGCAGAGGGAGAGGGACAGAGAGAGAATCCCAGACAGGCTCCACACCCAGTGTGGTGCCCAATCGGGGCTCAGTCCCACAACCCTGAGATCATGACCTGAGCCGAAATCAGGAGTTGAACCCTTAACTGACTGGGCCACCCAGGTGCCCCTACTCTGATCTCTTTTTATTTTAGGCCACAAAACAAAAAGCCTCACAGTCTGGCACCAGAAAAGCAGTGCCAACACCACCAGTGGACTTGTTAGAAATGCAAATATTGGGCCCCATCGCAGAGTTATTGAAACCGGGCAGTGGGAGCCAGCATTCTTTTTGTTTTAACTAATTCTCCAGGTGATTCTGAGGCATGATAAAGTTTTAGGTCTAGCCCAGGTAGTTATTAACTATACTGACTGTGAATGGGGAAAGGCAACATTGGGGAGACATTGCTGTTGTAGCAGGTTGAATAGTGTCCCCTCAAATTCATGTCCACCTGGAACCTTAGAATGTGACCTTATTTGGAAAAGGTATTTGCAGATGTAATTTGTTAAGAATCTCAAGATGAAATTACTCTGGCTTTAGGATAAGCCCTCAATCCAGTGACTGGTATTCTTCTAAGAAGGGGAGAGCACAGAAGAGAAACACTGAGAAGAATGCTTTATGAGGAGCGAGGTGGAGATTGGAGTGATACCGTCACAAACCAAGTGATGCCAGGGATTGTGTTAGCCACCAGGAGTTAGGAAGAAGCAAGGGAAAATTCTTCCTATAGCCTTCTCTGCCAGTGCCTTGATTTCAGACTTCTAGCCTCCAGAACTGTGAGAGAATAAATTTCTCTTTTTTTATGCCAACAAATTTATGGTTATTTGTTATGGCAGCCCCAGTAAACGAATATAGCTATTAAAAGTTCTGGCCCAGGAATGGCATGCATCACTTCCCCTTACAAGCCATTGGCTAGAACTCAGTCACATAATCTTCTCCAACTGCAGGGAGACTAGGAAGCATAGTCTAGCTATGTGTCCAGGATGAAGAGAAGAACATAGCTTTTGGAGGATATTTACCAGCCTGCCCAAAATATTTCATGTTACTGAATAAATAACGTTGAAAGAATTGGTAAGCTATTTAAATTATCGTAATAATAACAAACATTTCAGTAGGGCTTAGAAAGACACATGCCTGATTAACAAAAAAGGATTGAAGAAACCTGGTATTTGTGAGAATTAGGCAAAATGGGAACCTTCACATTTTCTTGGTAGAAGTGCAAACACAACTCTTCCAGTGAGCAGTCTGGCAGCATATGTCAAAATATACACTAGCATATTCATTCTCCAAACAATCCCAGAGAATCTTTACCCTAAGAAGATAAAATAAAGAAGTGTATGCATTACTTGTCCAAAATTAGTATCAATCAAGGCTGTTGGTTTGCTTGTTTAAATGGCATTTGAACTACACCAGAATAGAGCTGCCCATTGGTGAATCACAAATGTGAGTTATGTACAAAGATTCAGAGTTCCCCCAGGCTTTGGGCTACCTGGGGATGTCTCACTTGTCTTTGGCTCTCTGTAGGCTCTAACTCAGTCATATTAAGCTGCATTCCTTCATCAGAAATTCTCAGAGTGCAACTCAAACAACATTAGGTCTAATAGCATGCCTTGAGATCGTCTCCTGAAGGTTAAGTCAGCACATGATGCTCAAATACTATATGCTAAAGATAGTCAGGGAAGAGTTTTTATCTGTTGTAGGCTTTTTTTTTTTCCCCAGCAGTTTAAGGTAGAACACACCTTGGTAGAAAAGGGATCTATGGAGGTATTTGATCATTTCCATTTCAGATACCCAAAGAGTACAGGTAATCAGTAATCATCCCAAAGGAACTTGGACATGGGATCTTGATGAGTAAAGTTTAGAAGTTAACTCAAATGGCTGTCTTCTAATACATCAGATACATCTGTCCATTTTGTGTTTGACGTGCCATCCAAGTGGTATGGAAGCCAGTTTCAAGGTGGCTTTGTAATAATATACACGTGTTATGCAAAATGTAACTTCATTAACTGTTTGGTATATTTAATAGAAAAATTTCCATTGAATTTGAAATCAGTTTGCATTATCATAAGAACTTCTGACATTATATGTATCCTGAAAGAAAAGACAGAACTGTTAGATTTTTATAAGAATAATTTTTAATGATCTAAATTTTTCAGTGATTATGAAAAGGGTATTAAATATTTTATCACCTTTCTGTTTGAGCAGAGTTTCTCCTTTATGGTAACTTCCAAGAATTGGAGATCATCATTAACAATTTTGATTAGGAATTTCTTGTGAACATTTCAAGTGTAATATCCTATGTAAAAACTTTATGTGAACAGAAGTAAGTTCAAATTTTGTATTTAAGTATTTTATTTGTAAGTTTTATAAAATATATATTTTAGTATTTCCTACTATTTCATGATTATTTTCTTACCATGATTAATTGATATAACTGTAACTTACCTTTGCAAATCCCATATGAAAGTTGCACATTATCTTTAGTTTTTCCCAGTATCTTTACAAATATTATCAGTTTCTTTGAGTGTTATTGTGGTAGAAGGACAGATACACCATGAGGTGACACTCAATGATCCTTACTTTTGGTGTTCATGTTCTTATATAATCCCATCCCCTTGGATGTAGGTAGGACCTATGACTTGCTTATAACCAATGGAATCTGGCAAAGGATGTCACTTTCATGGTTATACTACTTTATATGGCAAAAAATGATGGGATGCCATTACTGTACTTCTGTTACATAAGACTCTATCTTGCTAAAGTGGACTTGCTCTAGAGATTTTTCTTTTCTGACTTGATGAAGTAAGCAGTCATGTTGAGGAAGCTCATAAGGCAAGTAACGGCAGGTACCTTCTGGGAACTGTAAATAGTCTCTGAGAAATGCAGGTGTTCTCTAGAAAATGTCTAGGAGCTGAAGGTGACTTCTAGCTGATAGCCAGCGAGAATCCAGGCCTTTAGTCCTGCAGACACAAGGAAATGAATTCTGCCAGCAACATTGAAAGCAGATACTTTTACAGTTGAACCTCCAGGTAAGAATGCAGTGTGTGAGAACTTGAGCCGAGCACCCAGCTAAGCTAACTGTGAAATAAGTTTTGTTTTGTTTTAAATGCTATGTTTGTGGGAGATTTTTTTTTAATTTTATTTTATTATGTTATGTTATAAAAATTTAGCAAATTTTTATATAGCAATAGAAAATGAATACAGTCCTGTTATAAATATGGTTGGGAAGGTTTGAACTAGATAAATCTTAGTTGCCTATAGAGTAACCATGTTCATCAATATCAATGAAATCTGTTGAGTAGAATTACTTTCACAAGTCTCCTGTCCTTACTTCCTTATTATATAAAAACTTCAGCAGTTTACAAAACAAGGTCTATCAACTGGTATTTGTTGACATCCTTTAGAATAGTGTTTCAGTAGCCTGTGCATCAGTCCTGGCTGTTCTTCTTTACTAATTCCTATTACCCGAAGTTCTAGCACTCTTTCTGCTCCTAAATCATCCTCCAGTCTAAATATTTCTTTTTTTTTTTTTTTTTTAAAGATTTTATTTATTTATTTGAGACAGAGAATGAGAGACAGAGAGCATGAGAGGGAGGAGGGTCAGAGGGAGAAGCAGACTCCCCGCCGAGCAGGGAGCCCGATGTGGGACTCGATCCTGGGACTCCAGGATCATGACCTGAGCCGAAGGCAGTCGCTTAACCAACTGAGCCACCCAGGCGCCCCAGTCTAAATATTTCTATGTCATCTCAGCTGCTTTTTACTGATCTGAGCAGTCCAGTTCTATAACCAGTGGTCTTTGCTGTTCCAACATGAATATCATTGAAGATTATGGCACATTGTGATACATGTTTTCTAGCTTGAGGTATAAAAAACAAGCAATTTCTTTTTTTTTTAAGATTTTATTTATTTATTTGAGACAGAGAAAATGAGAGAGAGCAAGCACATGAGAGGGGGGAGGGTCAGAGGGAGAAGCAGGCTCCCCGCGGAGCAGGGAGCCCGATGCGGGACTCGATCCCGGGACTCCAGGATCATGACCTGAGCCGAAGGCAGTCGCTTAACCAGCTGAGCCACGCAGGCGCCCAAAAAACAAGCAATTTCTTATTAACTATGAAGCAGGATGACTCTGTGTCCTTATATTCAGTTAAGGAAATCCCATAGGCTAGCTTCCTTAGCTACCTAGCTTCAAGAAATAATGATGTACTTTAGCTTATATTTGTATACTTTTTGTGCTTCGTGCATAGGCTACAGGTGGAATTGTTGGGATAGAATCAGATTCTAGCTACCATGGTATTTAACAGTGGTTCCAAGCGTGTAGACTGGGGACCACAGGGAATCCATGGAAGCCTTTCCAGGGTCCACATGGTTAAAACTACTGTATGATAATACTAACGACTTACTTACATTTTATTCTCTTGTGAATTCACAATATTTTATGCTTTAAAATTCCTCGGTTTACTTTCTCATATATGAAATACAGAGAACCATACCAGTGATATGTATGTGAGCTGGCTCTCAAAAAAAAAGTCCCAGATTTTAACATTTTCAATTCAATTCCCATATGTGAATATTCCCACCATAGCTGATTTGAAGCTACCAAGTAGTATAACTGGACAAAAATTTGAGAAGAGAGGTAAACAATGATTGGCTAGTATGGGTTAGTATGAGTGGGCTCCAGCAGTCCACTGCTATGAACCTCTTAGACTGAGGATCTCTGGGGCCCCGAATAATATTTATGAGTCTAGAGTAGTCCTGAGATGACAAAGTTTGAGCGGCACTGCCTTAAAGATTCTGTTGGAAGCAACATAATCAGGCTCCTTCATATCTAATAGTCTCCATTTCTGTAAACTCCTCCACAGACTTCCAAATGTACTTATACCTGTTTACTTCCCAGTTTTGGTTTGAAATATTTTTCCATTAAGTACCCACAATGAAAATCAGTGAATGGGAAATGTAAGAGGAGGGGATATTACCAAACCTCACTTCTGAGATATACTTAGATCTTACTTTCAGTTAAGAAGCATCCCCGTAAAATATTCTTGAATATGAAATCTTAATAAGCTCTTAATAAAAATTTGCAAAGCTGTGTAATAATTCCTTCTCATAGAATAGAAAAATGAACATATTCAATAATTTTTCTTGAATGATTACTATGAGATAGGCATTATATTCTAGAGACACAACAGATAACAAAATATACAAAGTCTATGACCTCTTTTAACTTACATTCTAGTGAGGGAAATAAAAAGTGGAGAAATACACACACAGATAGAATAAGGAATATATCTAATAGTGATAAATGCTGCACATGAATACATAGCTGGATAAGGGGCTAGAGAGTGAGGATGAAGAAGGGATATTTAATGTATGTTGACTCCAGAGGAGGATGCAGATAGAGTGATGGGTGAGCAAAGACCTGAAAGAAGTGATGGTTACAAACCCTGTAGTCAGGTGATAAAAGAAGTAACACAAAAGCTCTGAGGTGGGAGTATGCTTAGTGGACTTAAGCCGGGTATACTGGAGAGTGCTTAAACAAGGAGATCAAGTAAATCTAAGGAAGCAGTTATTATGTTTAGGTAGTTAGGTCATTTATATGTGGATACCAGGAAATTGGCCTTCAGGGAAACAAAGAAACAAACAGCACCGAGATAAAGGGATTTTGTCCTAGGTTGCTCCTTGAATTTGTTTATAACATCAGAAAGTGAACAAGGTCATGGGGCCAACCTGTATCCAGTTGTTTCCACATTTTATCGGGCTGTCTCATATCAATAAAAACACAGTATAAACATATTTTAAGCCTTTAGTATGGCCCCTATTTTTTTCAATAAGGCAAATTAAACTATTTGCAAATAAAATAACAAAGCATCTTTTTATCATTATGCATCTAACAGAGAAGAAAATGCAATACACTTTCATAAAAAGATTTAAGATTCTTCATGAAAAGATGCTACTGACACATTTATTTTAATTGCTTTATTTCCACTTATAAAGTAGAATAAGGACAACTATTTTGAATATGTATTTATCTGCGAGTGTTTTTTTCTAGCTCAGAAATTTTGATTTTTAACATACTGCTTTATTTAGCTACATTACTTTCCTTCTATTAGCTATCATTTCATCTCTTCAAAGTGTTCCCTTATTTACTATTCAATATCCTAGTCAAAGCTTTTTCATATCTGAATCACAAAGCCCTACTTTGTATTCATAACTATGTAAAATCATTATCTGTCAAATTGATAAATTCACACACAGTATCACTTTCTTCTTTTAGCAGATATTTGCTAAAGACAACTCAAATATATATTTCAGCCAGGAGTCATGAAATGTGTTAATTACAACAGTTTTGTTCCCTTTTTTCAGGTCAACTTTCAGTTATATTTTATTTTGACACAAAGGGATTGATTGTACTCCTTTACACTAACATATAAAACCATTAATTACATGTCACCATAATATTAGAATATACAACTTCAATACTCTCGGCACAGAGTCATTGCCAGCTAATATTGTGAGGGAATTTTACACATTTCTTATCAGCTTGCTCAATAAGGGCCTTTCTATGCTATCAAATAAATTAATTTTTTGCTTGCAATATGTATGGAATTGATAACTTTGGTGACTGATATGGATTTATCCAATCATTAGAGTGCTGAATTGGTATTCAGGATTGACTGGGTAAGTGATTTTCCTCTTTCCAGATCTCACACTACTCACAAACTTTGAATTTCATTATCAAATGAGATAACATGTGCAAGGAAGTTAATGTCCTGAGAAAGGTAGAAGAGAAGTAGGGAAAAAAACCTGTTATATGTGCGAGAGTGAGTTGATTGAATAAAAAATCAGTAACCATTTCTTCTATAATCTGAGAATATTCCTGTCTCCTCAATAATTTTTTTAAACTATCTTGCCTAAAAGTTTTTCACTTCTGCTTCCCATAACACAACATTATCTGGAAGCTTGTGTGGAAGGATTAATTCATAGTTTGATTTGATCTGTAACATTTATTTGTGGACTTTCTAGGATACATAATACATATATGATTAATGATAAGCAAGCTATTATTCATCCAATCTAATAATGGAAATAATACATGACCATTAAAAACCATCAATAACCAGACTCTATTTGAGAAGAGCTCTTGGAGTGAACAAAGGAAAATGCTGTTGAACATAAGAAGAAGAGACATCATCATGTTGGATAGTTGCATAAAAAATTCTTACAGAGGAATGGCCATACTATAATGGACTGGTTATTTTACAAAGAAAGGTAGGTAGTCAGAAAGCATTTTAAGGTGAATGACATAAATGAGAAGTCCCAGTAATATTGTGTAGGCCAGCTCAAATAATTATTAATTGTTAAAGTTTAATAAAATCATGACTATTGGGGCACCTGGGTGGCTCAGTCGTTAAGCGTCTGCCTTCGGCTCAGGTCATGATCCCAGGGTCCTGGGATCGAGCCCCGCATCGGGCTCCCTGCTCAGTGGGAAGCCTGCTTCTCCCTCTCCTACTCCCCCACTTGTGTCCCCTCTCTCGCTAACTCTCTCTGTCAAATAAATAAATAAAATCTTTAAAAAAAAATCATGACTATTACAGACAGAAAGCAAGGTTAAAGAAAGATCAGATAGATTTTAATTTAAATAATTTTATTTAATTTTTTTAATTTATTTTATTTTAATTGCTTTATTTATTTATATTATTTATATTAAAAAAAAATCATGACTATTACAGACAGAAAGCAAGGTTAAAGAAAGATCAGATAGAGCCTATCATTACCCACTAAGGAGTTTGGGTTCTAATTGGTAAGCAAATGTCAGGCTTTGAAGTTTTTTGAGATAAAATAGACATAATGAAAGATGTGCTTTTATGTAGTGGAGTATTCTATAAGTAACATAATTGTAACTGACAGTTAGGAATCCTGGATTACAGAGCACATCTCACTCTAATTAGAGGAGGGAAATTAGATAAGTCATATAATGGTTCAGTGCACTTAATGTGCTGTAATACCCTATGCCTAAGAGTTAAGTTGTTTAAAATAGGACAAGAAGATATTATTTTTCAATAGGGGTATCTGTATACATTAGGTTAAATAGCTATTTTAATGGAAACACCTTAAGAAGATATTAGTGGATATATCACCTTCAACTTTGCTATGAAAGTCAGAATCCTAGGAGTGACTTCCCCCTAGCCAAAGATTACAGAATCTGTCCTCTTCTCCCCATGTATGTTGCCATCACCCTCATCTAAATTTTATTTTCGTTCCCTGAACAAGCATAATATTGGAACCTCCAAACTGCTCTCCCAGTATCTACTCTCTTCCATCATCTAATCCACTTATATTTCATTCCTATTTAAACACTGGAGTGATTTGGCATTTTACTTGGAATACATTACAAAATGCATCATATGGCCCCATAGTCCTTTATATTGTGCCTCCTGCCTACTTCGCTAGATTCATCTTGCACCACTAAATTCCTTCTCCAGACTCAGCGGCCTTCATTCAGCTACTTAACTATAGTGTGTTTCTTTTTGGCTTATGGTACTTATAGATACTCTTTCATCTGACCATCAGACACACGTGTTTCTTCTCTTTCTGCCACTGTGTTTGAAACCAAGTTGGATAGATAAGTGCATCTGGTAGAGATTTTAAAAGAACAGCAAAAATAATTTTTTGCAAAAATAAAGGTGATAAATGACATCTCAGGAACTCTGGACTAAATGGACCACTTCTCTGCCTCTCAGAAGTAGTTTCAACCACTGAGGTGCAGGCAGATTAGTCCGCCTGAGTGCCCTCTCCTTCCTACCACCGAGGGTGGACATGCTGCTCTGGAAGTTATGATCAGTAGAGCAGAGCATATTGCTTCCTACAAGGAGGAAAATAATCTCTTTTTTTTAAAGGAAGGGAATAGAAAGGTATTGAATCATAGACAGACATAATATAGGTAAGATCCTTTTTCTTCCATTGGTTGGATCGTGTAAGGGGTTGGGTAGAGATCAGAAAGATGATTTCAGGGGTGCCTGGGTGGCTCAGTCGTTAAGCATCTGCCTTCGGCTCAGGTCATGATCCCAGGGTCCTGGGATCAAGACCCGCATCAGGCTCCCTGCTCACTGGGAAGCCTGCTTCTCCCTCTCCCATTCTCCCTGCTTGTGTTTCCTCTCTTGCTATGTCTCTTTCTGTCAAATAAATAAATAAAATCTTAAAAAAAAAAAA
>NC_058413.1:22589358-22793299 GCF_002201575.2 Neomonachus schauinslandi | reverse complement strand
CCCCCCCCCCCCCCCCCCCCGCCCAGGGCTCTTTCAGAGCTCAGTTCTATGCCACATCCTCAAGGAAGCGCTCTCTAGTCCTCCAGTATATGGCAGTACCTTTATGTAAAAATCTCAGAATCCTTAATGTGCCCGTTTGTGCTGTGTATTTCTAACAAGGTGATGTAGCTACATTGTTTCTCACACTCCACCATACTCAAAGCGTTTGTTCACTGAGAATTCTATGATACAAGAAATGCAGACTGAGAAATACTGTTTTATGATAACCAGATACCTGAGTGTATTGTGAGTGCACCCTTCCTGGAATCATCAGCAGTAATATTCCACATACTTGTCATTTTTTTTTTAAGATTTTATTTATTTATTTGACAGAGACAGAGATAGCGAGAGCAGGAACACAAGCAGCGGGAGTGGGAGAAGGAGAAGCAGGCTCTCCGCTGGGCAGGGAGCCCGATGTGGGACTCGATCCCAGGGCCCTGGGATCATGACCTGAGCCGAAGGCAGACGCTTAACGACTGAGCCACCCAGGTGCCCAACACATACTTGTCATTTGACATGTTAGTCTGGATAGGCTAGATAGACCACAGGAACAGTAAGCCCCAACATTTCTGTGTTTCAATCACACAAATTCTGATGAGAGTTTGAGTATCTCTTCAAGGTACCTGACTTCTCTGGAGTGGCTGGGTGATTCAGTCTTTGCCATGACAATGTGAACACTTCCCCATAAGTACATGGAAGAGGAAGAAAGAGGAGAGGTAACAATGCCACCATTAAATGTTTTGGCCTAGAAGTGACACATAATCTCTTTTACTCATGGACCATTTGGCAGATCAATCCATGTAGTCTTTTCTATTTTCAAGGGATTTAGAATTGTTTTTCTTTGGGTGCAAGAGGTAGAGGAGACAGGATAGTGGTGGTATCATGTGGGGAATTTTAGTGATCAACTGTTACCTACCAGTGTGTTTAAAACTGTCAAATTTGGAAGATAAAGACCAGATCCAAATTTGATCCTGTATCATTCTTGGTGTTTTACAATTGAAGATGTCTCAATTTTAATAAATATGCCTAATAATTTTTTTCCCCGCTCACAGTATAAGACAGTATTAGAGATAGTGTGAAATTGCTGCCAATCTGTATTTTTCTCCTGGCCCTGTTTATTGCACTTAGCAGCGTCTGCATTCTTAACTTTTACTAGGACATAGGTGTTTCCATATTAGAATGGGTCACCCCACCCTGGATGATTGGGTCAATTCTGAAGTAGTCGTTTTTTGATATATATGTAAAGTATAATATAATTGGTCTACTAGTGTGGTGATTACAACTGCATTCTAAGCACAGTATTTCCTTTATTCTAAGATACTATTGTTCTACAGTTTTCATCATATATATAACAATAATTTGCAAAAGAAATAATTCATGTAAGTGTATTTATAAAAAGCATGGTGATTTCAGAAAATTTCAAATGAAGAAATATTATAAGTTTTAAAATATAGAAAGCATAGTCATCTGGATTTTAATTTCCCATGCAAAATATTTTTAGTTGTATTATATTTTTATGCATTTTTGAACCATTGAAGCAAATAAGATGGGAAAAAGGAAATCATCGTATATTGCCTATATAATCCAGGAGATTTTCATCAATTTGATTTTCACATTTGTTTTAAGAGAACAGTGTCATTAATAATCTCATTTAACAGATGAAGTTGTAAGTTTGGAGAAGATCAGTCATTTGCCCAAGTTCATATAACTTGTAAATGTCAGGACCAGGACTTTAACTTGGAGCTTAATTCTATAAACTGCTCTGTGATCTTCCCATTAACCAGGTGAAATAATGGCAATTTGCAAGAAATATCCTGCATGTGCTTTCTTCACAGACCACTGCCCTATCTCTTAGGGACTGTGTGTGTGTGTGTGTGTGTGTGTGTGTGTTTATATAGTCAGTCAGAAATGGTAAGAATAATAACATTTTGTTCTTATTCAAACCAATTTGTTTGACAAAAGTTCTAGGGTGAAAATGTTAAAAACTGACAGTATCTCTAGGTCAAAGGATAATTATAGTGAGAGATTAGCTTAGTCACATCAGAGGGAGTTCACTTCAGACATTTTTCTAGTGTCAGCTACAATATTTTCTACTCACTAATGGGAATCCAAGCTTTCTCGAGGGATAAAGAGATACAAAATAACATTACATCAAAGGAAAGAACAATCTTCTTTTTGGTAGGAGTGGATTTATAATTTACTTCTTTCCATTGTCAGAGTAAAATCTAAGATGCTTTTTCTTTTTTCTTTAAAAAATAATTTCTTTACTAATTCTAGCTGCTTATGCATTGTCATCTAATTCAGACATGCTCTACAGAAATATTCCACTGGGTGGAGACGCCATCCAGACTGAGAAAATAGTCACATTTTTTTTTTTTTTTTCTGCCTTTCTCATTAGGATAATGGTTTAGGAGCCTAGCTAGTGTCATGATTATGGGTAATGATTACTGTCTATAAATTTCTCCACATTTCTCAATTTCACCTTGGATCAAGTTAAAATAACACAAACTATGTATTTGAACCACATTGTTTTGGTGCTAATAGATATTAAAAACAGGGGATGTTGAACCGTTATCTTACAATGAGGTGTGTTATAAGAAACGTTTGTATTAAAATAATCCATGGAAAGAGATTTTCCACAGTATGATTTGGTATCCTACTTGCAAGGACCTAAAGGAGGCATTTTCACATCACTGTGTGGAAGGGGAAACTTTTGCCTACAAAACAGAATGGTTTTCTATCTTTTGGATTCTATCCATAGGAAGTTTTTAAAATTGTATTTATTCTCATGAATTGATGTAACTGACAATGGCTCCTTCTATTGGGCCCACTCAAGTGTTATCTTGATGCTATGCTCAAGTGTCAACTCTTAAGAAAGATCTTTCTTGGCCACTCATATTAAGTAGTACCTCTACCCACTTGGTCCCAAACTATTTATTTCTCTTATTCTACTATTTTCTCTTTATTATATGTCATCAACTAAATGTCATATATGTATTTGTTTATTATCTCTCTTCTTCCACTAAGCATGAGCTCCATAGTACCAAGGACTTTGTCAATTTGTTCACTATGGGAAGCATAGTTCCTGGGATGTGGTAGCTGCTTATTGAATAAATGAATGCATGAACAAGCATCTCTGATTTTTTTTTACCTGCCTGTAATTTCTAACCTAGCTCAAGCCACACTTCCTAAGTCTAGCAGTGTCTTTTTTCTCAACAGTTTTCATTCTTTTTCTTTTTTCTCAACATTTCATTCTACTATGCTCTTGCTCAATACACTGGAATATCCATACCACTGTTGGATCAAATTGGAACTCTTTGGCCCTTACCCTTTCCCTGTATGTGGCATATTTTTAAAACAGTTTCCTATGCCCATGTGCCAGGCAACTTGCCTCAAAAAGAAGCAGCAGCTTCTCTAAAATATATTTTCAGATCATCTTTTTATCATTCTGATTTTGCTTTGAGTTGGTTTTCCTGCCTTGCTACCTACTCTTCTTGTCTCTGTCTTCTGGTTTCTTTGGTGGAAGCCTTGCATTTTAGCTCATTGCTTCTGACTCTGATGGAGAAGGATGAATAGACAGAGTGCAGAAGGTTTTAGAACAGTGAAAACTCTAGATGGTGACATAATGATGGATACATGCCATTATACATTTGTTCAAACTCATTAAATGTACATCAGGAAGAGTGAACTACAATGTAAACTATGGATTTGGGATGATTAAAATGTGTCAATGTAGGTTCATCAATTGTACTAAATGTACCACTGTGATGGGGTGATGTTGGTAATGGGGAAGGCTATACAAGTGTGGGGGTAAGGAAATCTCTGTACCTCCTCCTCAATTATTCTGTGAGCCTTAAACTGCTCTAAAAAATAAATTCTTCAGAAATGCAGTTGGGTGAATGATAGTAAAATTAGGTACAGCAAAGCAAAGATATAAAGAAAAAATAGCACCCAAGATGTTTCTCGAAGATAGGTTGCTAGTGAGTTTCAAAGTAATGATAAAGAAAAATGAATTAGATGGAAAAGGAAAATTAATGATAGGAAAGCAACTGTGAGAAAAAATAATAGTGATCAGCATTAAATGCAGCACATTGAGAATTCAGCACTTCATAATCACACTTGCCTTATTTGTTGACTTGTATGATAGGACTTAAAACTTTTGAAATGAGGGGGGACACCTGGGTGGCTCAGTTGGTTAAGTGTCTACCTTTGGCTCAGATCATGATCCCAGAATCCTAGGATCGGAGTCCCACATCAGGCTCCTTGCTCGGCAGGGAGTATGCTTCTCCCTCTCTCTGCCGCTCCCCGTTTGTGCTCACTCTCTCTCTCTAACAAATAAATAAATAAAATCATTAAAAAAATTTTTTTTTTGAAATGAGGAAAGGAGGTGAGATCTTAGGGAAGCAGGAAAGAAGGATCATAAAGAGCAAACATCCACCAGAAACAATTCTCTAAGTTACATGACATGTATCACGTTTAATGCTTTAAACCATATTGTGTAACAATTTATTTTATTGGTGGAGACTCTGTATTAGTATAGTATACTCTTTTCATACTTGTGGCCTCTCTGGAATCATTAAGATTATGCATCAACCTAGACATTTTGAATGTCTATCAGGACAAGTTCGTTCATGACTTGGCTCAAATAAGGGGCACAAATTCATCCTTGTGTCTTAGATTTTCTTCCTTTATTACTCCACGTGCACTTCTTGGGTAAGATTATCTACTCCCAAGGTCTGGAGCCATATGTATATGCATATGAAACTAACCTAGACCTCTCTCCTGAAATCTATAAATATGTGTATATCTGTCTACTAATCATCTCTCTTATCTCCCAGGTATTGAAACCCAGTACTTCCTAATCCAGTGTCCTTTACATTCCCCCCTCTCTCCTTATGTTCTTCCCTGTTGTCTATTTGAGTAAATGAAACCACTGTCATCTAATTATTCAAGTTAAAAATGTGAACATTTTTCTTGACTACTCTCTCTGCCTTATAGTCACGTCTAATATCTATAAACTTGTATCCATTCCTTACCCTTCTTGTGTCTCAAACAACAATTTCCTCTCGACTTTCATTATCATTTCCTTTTTTTGTGTCAGTCTCTTACTTAAAATCCTCCTTGGAAATTCTAGTGTCCTTTGTATATTTCCCCCATTCTTTTCTTTCTATCTCTTTCTTTCTTTCTTTCTTTCTTTCTTTCTTTCTTTCTTTCTTTCTTTCTTTCTTTCTTTCTCTTTCTTTCCTTTCCTTCTTTCCTTCTTTCATTCCTTCCTTCTTCCTTCTTCCTTCCTTTCTTCCTTCCTTTCTTTCTTTCTTTCCTTCTTTCCTTCCTTCCTTCCCTTCTTCTTTCTTTCTTTCTCTCTCTCTCTCTCTTTCTTTCTTTCTTCTTTTCTTTCTCCCCTTTACCTTGCTTCCAAAAGAATTTTTCTAAAATAACAGTCTGATCTTTTCAGTCTCCTGTATAAAACCCACCAATGGCTATCCATTTACTTCAGGATAAAGTATATGGTTTTCTATGCCCATTTTTTTAAAATTAAGGTAATTATAGATTCATATAGTCACAAGAAATAATACAGAGAGATCCCATGTGCTCTTTACTTGGTTTCCTCCAATGGTGACTTACTGTACAACTATAAAATACCATCACAATGAGGGAATTGATATTGATACAGTCCACTGACCTTATAATTTTTTTCATCATGGTTTATCAGTCCCTTTATGATGTGGCCTCTGCTTAATACCCCCATCATTATCTTCCACTAAGCCAACTCTCAAGAGTTTATTTGATGATGACAAATAATAATTGTACCCATACTTAGAGATTGTTTTTATAACTTTCATAATGATTTCACATCTGTGATCTTATTAGACTCTTCAAGGAACCCCATTACATTGGAAAAGTATATATCCTCAGAGATGGCATTTTACAGATTGATCTAAGTAGGCAAAATACAGTGTTTAACTTGAGATCATAAATCAAGTCAATGGCACCTGGGTAAAGTAGTAAAATATAGAGAATTGAATGTTTTGTTATGTACTTAGAACTCTACTTGTGTTATATCATCTAATCTGTAAAACTACTTGATGAAGGAACCACCCATATCACCTTCTAATCTGCAGAACCACTTATTTTACACATGAGGTTCATTGAGATTATGTAATTTACGTATGATCACATTACTATTCATTAATGGATTCTACCTTGGCTACCAGCTACTTTTCAAACTCTGTGAAAGCTTTAGCCACTTATGAATTGGTTTCAGAAGACTGGAATTATTCCTTACTAATTTCTGTAATAAGTTAATTCTTATTACAAAATATTCTTCTTAGAACATCTAAGAAAGTAATTAAGAACCTGAAATTTGAAGACGTTTGTTGGTTTATGAGCCTACTTGGTGTTCTGCCCCAGTCATATACATGGTCATTTAGAGTAAATATAAGTGCTTGAGACCAATTTAATTTTAAGATCTCATTTTCAATCTCATGGAGAGATGATGATCCTAAAGTCCCCATTTGCTTAGTAAGAAGTGGTTTTAAGAAAGCAAGAATACACCAAAGCATCAATTAAAAAGGTATGTCAAGATGTAAGCTGTGGATTCTTTCCTTCTAACTGCAGTTTTACTTCTACACATTCCTACCACAGAGCTGCAAAACTGCTTATGTTGGAAACTGTTGCCTTTTGTGTAGGAGGCAGATGGCATTTTCCCAGCACAGTGCAGAGTGGATTTGCAGAACTAGCAAAAAGGAGGAGGCAGCAGAGGAGGAGAGAGAAAATCTTTTCTCGAGACACTCCCTTCAGCAGCAGCTGCTGTAGTGTGCACTTGACTTGGCCAGGTGGAAGTCTCTAGGGACTCCATTAAAACTTAGAGTTAAATCACCAAATGAGACACCCATCCATTTCCCCGTCTGAAAACTGTATGGCATTCAGGCTTATTTACAATCAGGTAAAGGTCTGTTCTGCCTGCCACCCAGTGCTGAAGTGGGGATTATATATGACAACCAATGAAAGTTATCATACAAATCTCTCCCATTTTGTATTATACTTTCATTGTTTTAAACAGACTTGACCTGCAATAGACTGGAAATCCTAGGATGGCATCTTGGTTCTAGAATATGTTTTTGTTTGCTCCAGATAGAATTTGAAAAATAATTAGTGAGTTATCAATATTTTAAAATAAGGAGACTTCATATAAACGTCTCAAAAAAACACAAAGCACAGCCCCCCCTCACTGTCAAGTATCAATGTGCAGAGCTGAAGAGATGGAGCAAAAGCTTTGTGGAGAGCTTCTCATTTGCCTTTTCCCCTTCTGTGTTTAGACTAATTTTTCACCTAAAGTCAGAGAATATATGATCACTTACAAACTATTTTAAATTAAAAAAAATATCAGTCTAGACTAAACTCATTTTTGTTCTGGAGAATACTAAAGAGTTTCTAGACTTCAGTGAGGAATTATGTGGTTGTTTAGTGTATTTTCTATAACTGAAAGTGATGTTAGGGACTCAGTGACTTGTAAAATGTGGTCCACAGAATCCTTGGTATTTATGGAAATGGCTCTATCACTTCCTAAACCCCTTTTCCAGTCAGAACAATTTCAACTATATATGTGTGTTCCATGTGGCATGAGTTCACATATCTTAAAGATTTCACTCCTAGAAAAAAGAAAATAATTTTAAGGGCTGTTTTAAGCACAATCAACTTGCTCTGTAGAGGAGAACACAAAAGCCAACAATATATATATTTGTCCTAAATCATCTGGTTTATAAGGAATTTGTGGGATGGAATTCTCTCCTATAACCAGGAACCAAGAACTTTTTACATTCATTTGAAACAAATACTCTGAGGCTGTATCCTCTAGCCAGACTTTGGGCTCATGGGTCAGTGGTTCTCAGTTGAAAGGATGAAACATTGATTGCATTGCTCTATCCTAGAATCATTCAGGAATATCAAGATTTCATAGGGAGGGGGGAGGGGAGGGACCCTTCCATGCCCAAAGCACACACATGCACATAAATGTCTCTGTAGAACATTCTTCTTCTTTTGCCCCCTCCATGAAGACTACTAAACGTTCTCCATTAATTAAAGACTGTTCAAAGTTTTCTCCACAACAGTGCTTTGAGTATTTCTTAATGCCCAAAGCCTGTGCTACCAGTAGAACATAGAGGCCCCAATCATTTTTCCCAAGTACACTGTGAAGGAGGCAAAGTAGTGAAAAGAATTGTTTGGACTTAAAATGACTCATGTTCCGATTAGTCTACTAGCAGCACAAATTTGAGCATATTATTTAAGTTCACTGAGCCTCAATTTTCTCATACTTGTAATGGAAATAATACTATGTGCTCTCTATATGAATTGCTCGAATTCAAGAGAATACCTTTGAAAGTTTCTAACAAACTGTATGACACACAGAGGTTAACACATGTCATTCCCACTCCCCAAGTGATCAGCGAATCAATGTGAAATATCCTCAAGTGACATACATATATTTATTTATTTATTTATTTATTTAAAATTCTATTAGCCAGCATATAGTGAATCCTTAGTTTCAGATGTAGAGTTCAATAATTCATCAGTTGTGTATAACACCCAGTGCTCATCACATCACCTGCCCTCAATGCCCATCAGCCAATTACCCCATCCTCTCACCCACCTCTCCTCCAGCAGCCCTTGGTTTGTTTCCTGTAGTTAATAGTCTTTCGTTGACTTATTTCACTCATCATAATACCCTCCGGTTCCATCCACATCAATGTAAATGGTAAGTATTCATTCTTTCTGATGGCTGAACAATATTCCATTGTATATAATATTCCATTGTGTGAGTAATATTCCATTGTATATAATATTCCACTGTGTGTGTATATATATATACTACATCTTTTTTATCCATTCATCTGTCAATGGAACAGGCTCTTTCCACAGTTTAACTATTGTAGACATTGCTGCTATAAACATTGGGGTGCACGTGCCCCTTCAGTTCACTACATTTATATCTTTGGGTTAAATACCCAGTAGTGCAATTGCTGGGTCATAGGGTAGCTCTATTTTTAACTTCTTGAGGAGTCTCCATACTGTTTTCCAGAGTGGCTGCACCAGCTTGCATTCCCACCAACAATGTAGGAGGGTTCCCCTTTCTCTGCATCCTCGCCAAAATCTGTTGTTTCCTGACTTGTTAATTTTAGCCATTCTGATTGGTGTGAGGTAGTATCTCATTGTGGTTTTGATTTGTATTTCCCTGATGCTGAGCGATGTTGAGCAACTTTTTCATGTGTCTGTTGGCCATTTGGATGTCTTCTTTGGAGAAATGTCTGTTCATGTCTTCTGCCCATTTCTTGATTGGATTATTTGTTTTTTGGGTATTGAGTTTGATAAGTTTTTATAGATTTTGGATACTAGCCCTTTATCTGATATGTCATTTGCAAATATCTTCTCCCATTCCGTAGGTTGCCTTTTAGTTTTGTTTACTATTTTCTTTGCTGTGCAGAAGCTTTTTATCTTGATAAAGTCCCAATAGTTCACTTTTGCTTTTGTTTCCCTTGCCTTTTAAATTTTAGTAATGGCCTTTAGTGCCTTAAGTCATGGGACTAAGTGTATGAGAATTTTAGTCACTGCCAAAAAATTAGATTGGTGAAGATTAAAAAAAAAATCTGTTTTCTCTGAAATTGTACCTGAGCAGAGCCTTAACTTTAGCTTTAGCAATATCTGCAAAATAATGCCTTCCCTCCCTGCACCAAACTGAAATCACACTGTTTGCATCTGTCCATAATTGTATATAGGGTATGTTCAAAGCAATTTCCAAATGCATTGATTCATTCCTTTTCCTCATATACAATTACTTTAAGAAGCAGGTAGAGCCTCCTAGGTAGCTTAGAGAAGTTTTTGATATTTGGAAACACTGTTTTTCTGTTGTTTTTTTTCCCAAGATCAACCCAGCTCGAGGAAGAATTTTAAAATTCTTTAGTGTCTTGCTCTGTCCCTTTCCTGTGGGGTTGTTCTAGAGGAGCCCTACTATCAGGGCTGCTAAAAAGACATGTGTCCCAGAGAGTAAATGTGAACTAAATAAAAACACAGCAACAGGGAACCTGGCTTCATTTGTGCTCCTTTGAAATGTAAAAATAACAGCCAGCATAGTCAAGATCCCTGACTGCTGATCACAATGCATAAAATAAAAGGCACAGTCTAAATGAAAAGCATCTCATTCCCAGGGCCATACTTCTTACGGTTTGGTTTTACAGTCTGAACAGTTACTAAATGTGGCGCCACCTACTTTCTCTTTTCCCCTCTGTCCTCCAGGGGTAACAGAGAGCTCCAAATACAACTTTAATTGGCCTGCTCTGGCTTAACAGGGCCATCTGCTGTGGCTTCTAAGACTGTCTCTTGGGTCTCTTTCTCTTCCCTGAGCATAGCAGGGGTCCTTCACTGTGTCTTGCATCGGCTGCATGCTAAATTTCTATATATGTTCATTTCATTTTAAGGATAGTTTTTCTAAAAGAAAGAGTTTTTTAAACGTCACTTAGGTCTTTTTTGAAGGCATTTGTGCTTAACTTTTCTACTGGCAATGTGGGAACAAAATCATTTTTTTAAAAAAAGCAAACAAACAAACAAAAAATCAAGAAACATGCAGGGTCTGGGCGCCTGGGTGGCTCAGTTGGTTAAGCGACTGCCTTCAGCTCAGGTCATGATCCCAGGGTCCTGGGTTTGAGTCCCACATCAGGCTCCGCCTGCTCTGTGGGGAGCATGCTTCTCCCTCTGCCTCTGCCTGCCACTCCCCCTGCTTGTGCTCTCTCTCTCTGTCAAATAAATAAATAAAATCTTTAAAAAAAAAAAGAAAAGAAAAGAAACATGCAGCGTCTAAACAAAAAATCCCCTTTATATTTGTGAATAAAGCAGGATACATAAGAACACATTTAGCTCCGAATAGAATTTGTATGCATTAGGGAAATGGGTTTATGATGTGTTCATCTCCTTAGCAAACACACTGTACTGCCAAAATGAATATTGTAACTATCAGTGCCTGGCGTCCTCTGCTACTGGAATCAGTATTTTGTAATAATCAGTTTCACTCTATGTTATTTTGTCTGAGGGATGCCTAATCTCACTTTCCTTCCAAAGTCATTAATATTGTCAAAGTAATCATGGGGCATTCGGTAGAGTGTACCTGCAGATATTCTTTTCATGTTCTATAAAATGTTGAATACATGCAAAATATTGGGGGCAAGAACTCACTTTGTCCTGAATGGAAACCTGAATAAAGCTGCAGTGTTGTCTGTACATGCCGCTCTGACATAAGGAGAGTTACGGAATTATAACTTATGTGGAATTACACCACACATATGAAGGTTTTACTATATTCCAGACATTGTTCTAAGTGCTTTGTATAAATTAATTCATGGTGTGTTTTGCTTTAACACTACTTTTTAAATAATCATAGTTATGAAGAAAGAACCCACAATAGGATATCTGTCAGACTCAGATAACTTTGAAAGCTACAGATTCATTTGGTTATATTTTTTATAACCTCTGGATAGTCAGAAGGTGTCATCCCTTCTCTGTGTCATTTACAAAGATTGCCTTATGCCTATCCCTTTGATGATAGGGATATCACTATAATCAGCTAATTCTCATTAATATATCCATATTTTAAGAAAGAGTTTCTGGATAATCTGCTTCCCATGGAGCTTTGCCCACAAGGAGAGATTGTGCCTGCCCAGTATGTCTAGTCAAGACTTTTCACATGAGGCATATGTGATGTGAAGATGGATGGTGTAACTTCATCCCCAGGAGACAGGAGCATATTCAATACATTGAGAAAATTAAGTCCGTGTCATATTGGGGAAATTAGGGAACCACCGAATCCCTCTCAAAGTCATGTAATGAGTGTATAAGATTCTTTGTGTTTTGATCAATAGATAATGCATAATGATAAATATTTTAAAGTTTGTATAAAATTCCCCTTAGGTTTTTGGCCAGATAAGCGCTTTCTCATTTGAAACATGTGACTTCAGGTTGTAGTTGATGGCCAACTAAAATGCAGACCCCATGTTTTAAAGAGGAAATGGAATGCTTTTGGTATTTCAGTTGATAAACCTGCAGTTATATATTGAGAGTAACTTCTGTTTTTATAGGAAGAGATAAAATGTAGAAAGAGAGAAGTAGAAGGTAGTCTTAGGAAGAGAATTTGAAGTTTCCTATTACCATGCTTTTATTTTGTTACTCATTCCTATGATTGAAATTCAGTAAGTCATGCTCTTGTTCAGAGATAGACAATTCCACACCTTCTTGTAAACAGTTTTTGAAATGCACACTTTCCACCACCAAAGGGAAAAATAACCTATTATGTTCTACCTGCTCTTCCATATGCTAATCTCATGTGTAAAAAAAAATGTTGGTGTTTGTTTATTCTTTTGGAGAAATTATAATTAATGGCTAGATGAATTGTTTACTTGTTGCCTGGATAGAATCAGAAAATTAGAGACTGAGTAATTTGACAGGGAGAAAATATTTTTTTAGAGGGGGAGGGGCAGAAAGAGAAAGGGAGAGAATCTTAAGCAGGCTCTGCCCAGTGCAAAGCCTGATGCAGTGTTCCATCTCTCAACCCTGAGATCGTGACGACCTGAGCCAAAACCAAGAGTCAGGCATCCCTGACAAGGAAAAAATCTTAAGCAAGAGGAGAAAAGACTACCCTAGTCAAAATGCCAAAAAGAGTTAGAGGACTAAATCTCAAACCTTCAGATTTCCATTCTACTGAGAATTCCATAGAACATGAACATAGAATTTCACATATACAAACATAAGATCAAAAGAAAAGAAGAGTGCCTGGGTGGCTTAGCGGGTTAAGCATCTGCCTTTGGCTCAGGTCATGATCTCAGGGTCCTGGGATGGAGCCCCATGTCAGGCTCCCTGCTCAGCAGGGAGTCTGCTTCTCCCTCTCCCTCTGCCTCTGCCTGCCACTCCCCCTGCTTGTGCTCTCTCTTTCTGTCAAAGAAATACATAAAAATTAAAAAAAAAAAGAAAAGAGGATTGGTCTACTGTGGTGTAAAAGCCAAGGATCTTGTGAATGGTGTCATTTTAATTGTTTCATAAAACTTTCCCACCTTTTGAAGCTGTTTTAGTAACTGTATTTCAAGTGACCAAATGAATGATATTGAACAATGGGTGCTGTTTGCTTTGCCCACCTTTAGGGATAGACTGGAGGCAATGAAAGTACAAAACTAATTGGTAGAAATCTATCATAGTGACATTTTTAAAAAGAAACCAAGTAACTGTTTGTTTTTCAGTCACAAATTCATCTTGAAATAGTCCATTTTATTTTTCATGAGATTCAGATCCCAGTTAAACCTCTCTCTTTAGGGGAACACTATTTATTATCAGTCTTTCTTATCTCTGTTTAAGTGTGCCTGCAGAACTGATTATACCACAAATAACAAAGATCTCAATTATTAGTTTTCCTTCCATAGTAGGTTCCAATTTGCTCTTTTTTTCCCCTTAAGCTTTTATTTATTTACTTGACAGAGAGCAAGAGAGCACAAGCAGGGGAGCGGCAGAGGGAGAGGGAGAAGCAGGCTTCCCGCTGAGCAGGAGCCCCTTGCGGGGCTGGATCCCAGGACCCTGGAATCATGACCTGAGCCAAAGGCAGATGCTTAGCCAACTGAGCCACCAGGAGCCCCTCCAATTTGCTCTTTTTGGTAGCAAGAAATGAAAGATAGTTTTAAATAAAATACCTGTTTTAGAAGGTTTTGAGTCTATCAGATTCATACTTGAATCATCAATAAACCATCATGATTTCATTCTCTATCATTTAATTTAATGTTTACTCATAAATTATGTCTGTAATGCATCATGCTCTATCACAGCCAGGGATGAAAACATGAGGCTTTGGATTTCTCATTGATTTTGTTCTTCATTTATTTAGCAGGGGCTGCTCTTCAAATTCTAAATGTTGTGGATAAGGAAGGCAAAGAATGACTAAGTAAAAATCTAATTAAAATGAAAATTTGGGCGTTCTCTTACTTTTCTAACTTTATCATTATCTATTTTTAAGTAAGTTACTCTAGGCAGTGACAAAGAGTTGATTTCAAATCTGTCAAATGCCATGCAGTCTTGAGAAAAGACGCATCTAAATTTATACAAGAATAATTTTTTATTCCATAGCCTTGAATAAATTTGGAGAGTAAGAACACTAGTATTAATTATGTTATTTTAAGTATCTCTCTAAGTGAAGATTTGATTGGTTTAGATACAGTATCCAAGCTACTTGTTTAAAAGTTTTATAGCTGGTGTGTTACTGTCCCTTTGTTATTATAGTTGGGTCTCTGTCAAGTTTTATTGTCTGGGTGGTTACCACGTGATCAATATAGTCTCAGAATCTTGAGACAAAGTCAAGGATATATATGCAGGGAGGGGCAGGTATTTACATGAAGGATGTCATTACGATCCTGCTATTTACTTGAAGAAGAAGAGTTTTCCTTAAAATAAAAAATTAGAACTGAGTAACTTAAGGCCACAATGTACAGTTGGCATTGTGTCACAGGTACAAATGGGGCTGAGAGAGACACAGTCTCATATTTGTTTGTTTTAAATTTGTGTTTTGATTTGTTTTTTTCCTTATAGGAAAAACTGTTAATAACGAGAATTTCAAAAGTTTGCAGGCAAATTGCAGGAAAATTAATAAAATAATCATAGGGGCATGCTGTAAAAGAAGGTTCTTATAATCTCCAGCTGTTTCTTGATACTCACAGGCAAAAAAAAAAAACTCATCAGATAATCAGTATCATCAATAGCCAGTCATATTGGGGAATAGCAAGGAAATTTAATGAGACCTATTAATTCAATCAATCATCAAGGGAAAATTAGAGAGAAAAAGAAAGAGAGAGAGATAAATGAAGCAGATATACAGAAAAAAAGTAGAGAGGATAACTGCTATCAGCCTCCCTAGAGAACAGGAGAGCAAAGAGTATCCTTAGTTTCTCAGAGCATTCCAGTGACTGGTACTCATCTATTTTACAGGTGACCAAGCTTTATCTGTCCTAGGTTCCAGGAGAAGATTCTATATATATTCACATTTAGGCTTTTGCTTGATCAAATGAACATAAACGGAATCTTGAATAATCCAACTAGAACTTGCCTTTCCATATAATTAAATAATGAATATAATAAATATAGTGTTTTGATTATAACACCATTCTATAATTTTGTAACATGATATTATTAGGGGAGGCTTTATAAAAGGTATGCGTTAACTCTGTTATTTTTACATTTTCTTGTAGGTCCATAAATACCTCTAAATTTAAAAAAGTATAAAAAACTATCTAGCACTCAAGTCTTGGTTTCTAATACTATTCTCCAATAAAAGAGTTCTGAACTCCTTAGATAAATGGCTGATCAAGAAGTTTCACAGTGATAAGGATATGTTAAAAGGACACAGAACTCCTAGTGCCCCAAAACTAGGAAAAATTGAGCAACATGATAAATAAGGTAGTATTACATTATAACACAAAGTATAAAATAAATATCGATGAGTCCATAATGATATAAATAAATAATTGAATAAATAAGTAAGCAGGGATAAAGAGAAAAATCTCCCGTGCCAAAGAATTCCAAATAATGTATATAGATACTTTGCCTTCAGTGAAGTGCAGCATAATTCCTCACTCCTCAAGTGTGAGCGGCTCATACTGATGTCTTTCAGAAGAGTATATACTATGGAAAGGTAGAAAAAAAAAAAGAGTACAAATAATATCTTAGTCAGGTGATTGGTGTTAACATCAAGAGTTGTAAATCATCTCTCTATCTTATTCTCTCTCAAATAAATAAATAAAATCTTTAAAAAAAAAAAGAGTTGTAAATCATGTTATATTATGTACCCTTGATATGATGTGACTGAAAATGGTATTTTACCACTGCTGTCTTCCTCTCAAAAGCCCAGAACTCTAGTTCAATCATGAGAGAAATATCATATCAATTCAAATTGAAAGATATACCACAAAATATCTGACCAGTAATCATCAAAACTGTCAAGATCATCAAAGCAAAGAAAGTCTGAGGAAATTATCATAGCCGGGAAGAGCCTAAGGTGACAGGATAACTGGATAGGATCCAACCCTGGATAGGATCTTGGAAGATACAAAGAACATTAGGTAAAAACTAGGAACAGATGTGTAAAGTATAGACTTCAGTTCTTAATCATGTAATATTTGTTCATTAATTGTGACAAATATACCACACCAGTAGACATTGTTAAATAGAAGAATAACTGGCTGTGGAGTATATGGGAAGTCTGTGTACTGCCTTCACAAATTTTCTGTAAATTTACAACTAGTTTTAAATTGAAAGTTTACTAAAAATTGAACTGATAGTAGTTTTTACCCAGGTTGATTAGTAAGTTAAATTTATAGCTCCATTTATTAAATAAACCAAACTATCTCCATTTAGACTTCTCTCTCTCTCGTAAAATTTGGGTAAAACCTTGGCTCTTATTGTGGTCTATCTGCACCAATATGACATTTTCATTGCTATAACTTTACCATACATTTTACTATCTGATTGTGTACCTCAGTTTTCTCATTTTTAAAATCAGGATATTAATATCAACTCACTGGATTGAAAATACAGTCAGATTGTATTCAGAAGGCACTCAGTGACATTTCTGGCCACAGAATAAATTTCACATGAATATCTAAATATAACTTTCTAAAGGTGGGCTACATATCATGATTAGAATGCATCTTCTCTAGAAAAGTTGATATTAAACTGATACCCTGCTTTTAAACTTAATCATCTTAAAATCAAGGAAATAATCCCCCATTGATTGCAAATATTTTTAATTTGGTTTCATGTTCAGAAACATTTTATATCTGTAGGAGATGTATTGTTTAAAGATAACCTCAGCAGTATTTCCCATCCTACATGTTCCTCTGCAGTTGAGCTTATCCTTCCCCTTTCAAGAGGTGGAGCCTTATTTCCCTCCCTTTCAATCTGGGCTGGACTTGGTGACTTGTCTGTATCAGGTACAATGAGTCAGATGTGAAATTGTGGGACTTCCTAGGTTGGCTCAGAGAAGGCCATGCAGCTTCCATCTTGGAACTCTTGCTCTCAGATTCAACCTGTCCTCTAGGGATGGTAACTCTTGGGATCCTGCCGCTGGGAAGCCCAAGTTCCATGCAAAAGCCAAGTGTATGTGCTTTGATTGGTAGTCCCAAATTTGCCTAGATTTGGAGTCATTCCAGCCCAGGTACTAAACATGTGACAGACATGTGAATGAATAAAACTTCAGATGACTTTAGCTCCCATCTTCTTGGTAGACCCCAACATTTTTAGCTTTTCTAGTTGGGTCCCCAGATATCATGGACCAAAGACAAGCTAAAATCCTCCCCATGGAATCTGTGGTTATTGTTAAGCCACTGAATTTAAAATGGTTTATTTTGCAGCAATTAATCAATCATGTCAAACCTTCTATTTTTCTTCTTATAAAATGGAGGAAGAGAGCAAATGCTTTTAGGCCTTACAATTTTCTTGGATAAAATGAAATCCTAAGTTTTCTCCATAAATTCTTGAACATGGAGGGTACATTTATGGCCTGGACTTAATCTATGAATCTTACTGTGCTTAGAGGGGTCCTAGGCAGAATTTTTTTATATGTTTACCATTAGCATGAGCTTGAAATCATTTACTTGTCTGACTCTGATCTCTGGCTGTCAGATGCTGTTGGTATCGCTGACACTTCTCTCTGGTTGAGGTCACATAAAACCAGAGAGCCAATTTCTCATGATTGATAGGGTGCAAGAAGATGGTCTGACTGACCAAACTGACTTGGAGTAACTACATCATTCTCCTCACCATCTTCATCCTTTGGTCTAACCCCTTCGCCTCATTTCAATTCCAGGATGCACATTAACTCAGTGGCTTCTGGTTAGCCTCTGATATTTGCAAAGGAGTTCTCCAGTTCCAGGCAGCAAAATATCTGGTGAGGGTGGAGGAAAGGAGAGGGATGAACACAGCCAAAATGCTATTGATAATTATTAGCATAATATTATATTTACATGCTTGTCTCTTAGAACACAAAGAGAACCACAACACATCTGTGTAGTCTTTCCTTCTCTTGTAGTAGGTACCTTGAACTTATAACTGTTTTAAATATTAATATTTATTTTTTTAAAGATTTTATTTATTTATTTGACAGAGAGAGACATAGCGAGAGAGGGAACACGAGCAGGGGGAGTGGAAGAGGGAGAAGCAGGCTTCCTGCTGAGCAGGGAGCCCGATGTGGGGCTCAATCCCAGGACCCTGGGATCATGACCTGAGCCGAAGGCAGATGCTTAACCAACTGAGCCACCCAGGCACCCTAAATATTAATATTTAATTGGCAAGGCACTCCTAGATAGATGTTATAGCAAAATAAAGGAGTAAAAAGATTCTTCCACCTCCATTAAATACAAGAAAGTAAATGTTTTGTTAATGGGCAGAAACTGGGGAAAGCTTATAAGTATCCCCCTATTGATGGAAATATTCTTAGAGTGGGACTGTCAGAATTTTTGTTTCTTCTCCATCCACTTTCTCATTCCTTCCCTCTCTCTTTGCCAGATAATGATGCATTCTGTATTTGTCTTTTTTTCCTATCACTTATTAAAATGGTGCAATTTTCTTTATATAATCATTCTGTGTATGTACATGTATGTGTATCTATAAAGCTTTGTCCTGGAATTTCATTATTGCATTGCTATAAGAATGCTATATTTAGTTGGTGATATTTTATATTTTATAACAAATAAAAATTATGACTTCTTGTGTATTTTGTCACTAGTCATATATAGTCCTCTGCTTAATACACATAATAGATTTAAATCCATTTTCTTTAGATTTTCAGTTTGATAAGTATTCTACAAATAATGACGCTAGTTTATATTATTTAAATCTTTAAATCATTTTTAATATCTTATTGAATTGTCCAGAACTAGTCCAAGATTTGTGAAAAGGTGGTGATTACATTATGCATTTTCTTCTTTTCCTTCATATCTGTGCAAATGCTTCTAGTTAATTTCACTGTTAAAAACAATAGTGTTGTTTGTTCAAAATACTCTTTGTATTAGCTTTTAACATTTTTACATTCTTACAGCACTCTTGTAGCTCCCAGCATCTCTAAATACCTCCAGTGTTCTTTTTTAAACAATTATTCTCTGATTTTCTATTTATCTTTGAGTTCTGTGAGAACAAAGTCTGCATCACTCCAGCTAATCATAATTGTATTACCAACTTAGCATATGGTTATATTTGTTGACTGACAGAATTAATAAAGAAACATAATTAAAATGTAATTCATTTGTTCATTTTGCTCTTGCAAAAGATTGATCTTTACTAGGTTTACAGCCTTGATCTGTAGTAATTAGAGTAAAACATCCCAGAGATTGGTAGATCTTTGCCAGCATTCTTAGTTTTCTGGGCTTTTGTGGTTAAGACTCTACACAAAGTTTTCTTAGGCATTTCAAAAGGAAGTTGAGAAAAGACAACTGGCTGGACACCATCACAAACTAGAAGAAAACTTTAAAATCTTATAACTGTGTAAGTTGATGGATGTTAACTGGATTTACTGTGGTGGTCTTTTTGCAATATATACAAGTATCAAATTATTACGTTGTACATGTGAAACTAGTAATAATGACTAATAATGTCATGTCAACTATACCTCAGTTAAGAAAAAAGAGAAGTTACCCAGAGGAAAAGTAACCATGAAAGAAAACAAAACCTCAAAAAATATTTTTTTTTAATTCTCATCACCTTACTAAATATAAATTGATATAACCAACTCCACTCTATGCTCAAAATCATCGATTCTTTCTTCCTAATATATCTGAAATATATTCCAGCTACTGACCAACTATTAGCTTGTGATTAGGCTAAGTGCCAGCCAAGCATGCAAGGTTATTATATTTGAGTAAATTCTTGTCCTTAGTGTATGTCAGATATAACAGACTTAAGGAATGAGTCATTAATATAAAACAATGAGATATCTCATTTCTTCAAAATATTGGAACTCTCAGGCAATATTAGTTTGTTTTGTTCCCAGTTTGAACCCCTTTGGTGATTCTTGAAACATGACTTAGAACATATTGCTCATTGATCCTAAAACTTCATATCTCATTGACAGTGTATTGCAGATCGGGTCTCAATTAAATTGTAGTATTTTAAACTGTTACCATATGGTGACAAGCCCTACATCTTTCTTCTTGACCTTTGTACAATAATAAAATATCTTGTCTCCCTGACACTTTCACTTTTATGGTTTCTCTCTTCTTTTAGCTCCTTAGGGCACTTTTGCAGACCACCTCAAGTTTCCAAATAGAATTGCATGATTTGGGCATAATAGCACCTGATAGTAGTAGAGAAACAGTCTTTCTTAAAGAATTTATGGATTTTTCAGAATGCTATCTGGGACGCCACCTCTGCCCACATCACTGATTCATGAGTTCATCTTTAGCAAGACAGCCACAGAATTACTTTTCTGCAGAGAACTGATAACTTCTTGGGGGAGAAGAGGGTCAGCCCGTCACTGGATGAATATCATACGACATAAAGCCCAAATGTTATAACGCTATAAAAAGTCATCAAGTATTTTACAAAACGAGGTTCTTGCTGCTTGGATTCCATCAGGCAGCAATTTTTACTCTGATTACATAAAGTCACTTCATCTGTCTCTCAGCCTTTCCCTGCCTGTAGCTTATGACTTTTCCTCTAAAAGTGATTTGATGTTCTGTCAATTTTCCCATTGTTTATGCACCGTTTTGTGCAGATAGTATCTTAAAACACAAAAACCCTGAACAACAAAAACAATGTCAATCCATCTTTGCCTCTGTAGAACTTCCTAAGGTCTATAAAACCTTCTAGCAATTGACGACATTAGAACAGATTCAGATCTGTGTTTGTGTCTCATACTTTTGTAAACTCTATTTTTACTGAAGCTCTTAAAAAATAGTTTCTTTTTTGTTTAGAACTTGAGTCACAGGTAGCAAAAAATTTTCCTGACATTTGTATTTATTTCTACTCCGGTCTTAATTCTTGACATAGGTCAAGTTGTTTGTTGATAGCTAAAATACGCTACTGAGAGTAATTGACAACTAGTATAAAAATGGGGGAATTTGTTATTTTCTGTATATAATGAGAATATTTTGATCTGTCTAGAAAGCAATTATTATAAAAGTAGAATGGATACTACTTCATGGGGACCTTCTAGAGGTTGGCTCCTCAAAGGGCAATCTGAGGACTGCCAGGGAGCTTTTCGGGAATGCGGAATCTTGGATCCCACCTTCAACCTACTGAATTAGAACCTACATTTACTGAAGTTCCCAGATGATTTGAATGCATATTAAAGTTTGAAGTTTGAGAAATACTGTTCCAGAAATCATAATGGACTTTAGCTATTTTGTTTTCTGTGATCCTCTACATAGCATTTCAATGTATTTTTAATTTTTTAATTATTTTTAATCCCATTGTAAAGATAAAAAATCTGGCTCAGAAATTTTAAGTCAGCCCAAAATTTCTCAACATCACACAGCAAGCAAATTAGGAAAAAGTGTGGGAAAGAATTTATCAGAATTTGAACCCAGCTATACCTGACCAAAGCTTGAGCAAAGAACCTGTTCTTCACTTTGTGTTTTTTTAAATACGTGAACCTTTGTTAAATTTGATATAAGTGCTGTCGGCATTTTTGGATGTCTTCAGGAGATTAATCTGAAGCTTATATAACGTAACTGGAAAAACTGAGAAACTTTTAACTTCCTCCAATGAATTACAGTTTGATAAGAAAGTTGTATAATATAAAACTAATGCCACTAGCTCTAAACTGTGTTCAACAGAATTTAGAACTTGCATGTCCTACAAACTTCAAGTGTGTAAATATGATTTGATTTCATGCTTTCATTTATTTGCTACTCAAGGCAATACTAATGAAAGTAGTTTTTCTAAAATACCATGGTAAGGCCTAAGTTAGAATAAATAAGGATTTCAGTAATCAAATTAAATAAGTACATGGGAGAAAAGTATGAAAAGATTAATGCTGAGCCGCAGCATCTCCTCATTTCTTTGTAAAGATTATAAAAATGCTTTAAAACTTGCAGACTATTGGTTAGCCTGGTGATGGGTATTGAGGAGGGTACGTTCTGCAGGGAGCACTGGGTGTTATGCACAAACAATGAATCATGGAACACTACATCTAAAACTAATGATGTAATGTATGGGGATTAACATAAGAATAAAAAAATTAAAAAAAAACTTGCAGACTATTACTACATGCTGGGGTGTGAAGCACTGTAAAATCTTTTAAAATGAAATAAAACAACATAAGATCTTTCATAAAATAGGCAAGAAAAGTCTATGCTCATGACTAATGCAATAATTATGCTGATTGTTAAGACATGGCAAAAAACTAAAGGCATGATCTGGAGGTACCACTCGACATAAGAATGAATTACTAATGTAGGGAGTATATATTAGCAAATGAACAATCAGGTTATCTAAGAAAGATTTTAGTAAAAGACTCAGGTAACAGCTGTAGTTTGAATGTGAAAATACTTTAATTTCCAGGACATCTTGGAGTGGTTTATTGGGACAACCAAAGCACTCTCAAAAATAAGAGATGCAGGTCTCCTTTATTTGGTAGCTATTTCTCATAAAAAAGTGCCAGGGCTAGTTATTAGAAGCAACAACAACAAAACCAAAAACAAAAAAACCTCAGAAATAATGAAATATGGGGTATTCAATACAGATTCAATGATTTTCAGTTTCTTATGAGACACACAAAGAAGATGAATCTTCTTCAGTTCTAAATATTTGTCTTTTGGACTCTTTGTAAAACATGGCCAAAATTATTGATCTTTCTATAATAAAACCATGGTTTCATCTCAGTATTTCATATATAAATAACAAGTTTTCATTCTTTTGCTTTTCTATGATGAATAGTAAGGTATTTTGTTCTTTGATGAGCAGTCTTTATCAATGACTTATATTTCATTTCTAAGAACCCATTGGAGCTAATTATCAAGGAATCCATTGAACTTGTTTCTGGGATGTCTGTGAGAAGCATCCTTTTGTAACACTGATGACATTGTATTATTTACATATTAATTGAATGTTAGAAAGAGGCTGTTTTGATATCTTGTTTGGGGCTGAAGTCCCCAAATTAAATACAGTTAAATATCAATATGCCTTATTTTAAAGTAAACATGGCTGACTACCGATGAGGACTTGCCATCAGTGTGACTCTTGGCTTTCCGGACCTCTGACCCTTCACTCAGACTGAAGCCGAAGGTGGTGGTTGGGAGGGGGCAAGACTATGAGGAAGACCCATGTGGAGGATTTCTTGGGAGAGAGTTATTGAGTGATTGTCAAGTTTTCCCTTCCCTTCAGGTAGTCCATCTTAAGCCAAGGAATGGACCTTCAAGATACCTATTTAGAAAGCTCTTCATGTGTTATCTAGGATATAGAGGGAAGTAAAACAAGCTTATGTCTTTTGCTTGGAAAAGTCCAAAGGTGGAGGCTTGTCAAGACTAAACTGCACGTTCACTGATAGTCCTGAGGCAATGTAATTTTTTTTTTTTTTTTTTTTTGCCCAGAGTGGACTCCACAAAAGCTGACCAAAGATGCATCCTCATGAAGGGACTTTCAACAAGAGTTCTGCCTGGAGAACCCCAACTGAATAAATGTGCATGAGATATAGGGCCAGGAGCAACATGGAATGGAGGAGTCTTATGCTGAAGAAAACATTTCAGATAATTTAGTTTTAACCCATTTCAAACAATGTTAAATCAATGGGAAAGGTCTCTGCTAGACAGTTTCAAAGATTCAGTCTTAGTGGAATCATTTAATGAAAAAAAGAGAATTGTAAGACAGTAACTGCTTAAAACAAAAGAAAACATTGTCTGGTTAAAGTCACTAGACTTGAATGACAATCAGTTGATATTCATTGCCATTCATAGGGGCAGAGGAGCAACTAGTTTCCTAGAATAAGCCTTAATTCAAATAAAGTTCATCAGAAAATCATTGAAGCATTTTACCACAAGTAATAATTTATTCCAAAAAGAAGTAGAGAATTAAATCTCTCCCAAACAAGATTTGGGTTGGGAATAATTTTTCTTCCATCCAGAAGTCATATCCTCCAACACCCAAAAAGAGTGTAATGAGAGAGTCCATGCTGGGATTGCAGGTGTAAGAGTACTTTACTCAGTATGTGAGTATGAATGGTGGCTGAAGGAGGCAGAGAAGGGCCAACATGTAGGCATTTTTCAAAACCAACAGGTGCCAATACCAGATTAACCATATCTACCAGTCTCTTTTTTTTGCATCCTCAATAATACCTGCCCTTTGTGAAGAGGCAAAGCTGAGGATGGCCTGGGAGAGGAGTAGAGGCTGATGTGAAGTGAGGAAACCAATGGTGAAGAGAATAAAACTGTTTTTCTCATTTTGCTCCTATTTAGTTCAGGCCTTAACACCCAATAATCCAGTTATACACATAAAGCACAGAGCATGAAGAATTGTAACACTGAGAGGACCCAAATTATATATTTTTTATGAAATACGGGAAACATGATTAACCAATCATGCTTTAAGTATTTCTTTTTTTTTCTTCTTTTAAAGACATTTAAATATAATGTTTTATATGCCAGGTAATTTTCTTTTTTTTTTTTAAGATTTTATTTATTTATTACAGAGAGAGAGAGAGAGAGCATGAGAGGGGGGAGGGTCAGAGGGAGAAGCAGACTCCCAGCTGAGCAGGGAGCCCAATGCAGGACTCGATCCCAGGACCCTGGGTTCATGACCTGAGCCGAAGGCAGACACTTAACCAACTGAGCCACCCAGGTGCCCCTGCCAGGTAATTTTCTAAGTGCTTTACAAATGTTAACTTATTTAATGATTAATAGATCTTTTTTATAGGGTAAAATCAAATTCTGAGGGATTTTTTCTGCATACCTCTCTCATTTTAAATTTATTGCAAAGAAATTAGAATAAAAGATTATCTAAACACAGACACATACACAAGTTTACATTGCTACTATCACTATTTGCATTTTGCCTAACCACAAAAATACCTTTGCAAAACCACTGTACCTAATGCTTTAATTTGGGGTGATAGCCAATTATGCAAAAACCTAGGGAAATTCAGCTTATAGTAGAAATTCACTTCTCTCAGGATTAAGAATATGCAAATAGCTGTTTGTTAGGACAAAATTATACTTGAAATACTTATTGGACCCTTTTTAACACTTTTCTAAAATGCTAATTAAGTCTATGCATGGCTGGTGGCTGATGAGAGTCAAAACATCTATAAATTTTATGCCCTGATAATCCTTAGGAAGATCTTGTATAAAAATAGTGGAGCTGAAAGCTTTATTAAGTTGTGTAAATTGCAGCTATACCTTTAAGCGCAGCCCCAAATCATCTGGAGAAACTAAAGAAACAAACCTTTCTCTACTCACAAACTACTCTGTATTTAAAGTATAATGGCTGATTCATGTGAGTAATACACTTTCCATTCTCATCACAAGATACACTAAAGAAAACTTTTACTAAATTTGAAATATGCAAAATTTGTAAGCGAGCTTTCAAAATGGCAATTAAATGAACATTTTCTCTGTTTTTAACAGCTTAATTGAAGTATAATTGATATATTGTAAATTGCATTGTGTAAAATGTACAGTTTGATAGATTTTATATATATACATATCAGAACATCAAATTATCAAATATACATTCATATATCTTATAAGCATATAAATACATAAATATATAACTCATCAGATATATAATATATAAAATATGTAATATAAAGATTAATATTGGGATGACTGGGTGGCTCAGTCGGTTAAGCGTCTGCCTTTGGCTCAGGTCATGATCCCAGAGTCCTGGGATCAAGTCCCACATTTCTCTCTGCCTGCCGCTCCCCCTGCTTGTGCGCTCTCTCTCTCTGACAAATAAATAAATAAATATTTTTTAAAAATATTAATATAAATATATGAATAAGCATAACAAATTTAGGGGTGTCTGGGTGGCTCAGTCATTAAGTGTCTGCCTTCGCCTCAGGTCATGATCCCGGTCCTGGGATCGAGCCCCGCATCGGGCTCCCTGCTCAGCGGGAAGCCTGCTTCTCCCTCTCCCACTCCCCCTGCTTGTGTTCCCTCTCTCACTGTCTCTCTGTCAAATAAATAAATAAAATCTTTAAAAAAAAACAAATTTAATAAAAAACAAAAAATAATGTGAACATATAAATAGAATAAAATATATAAATATATCACACGTGTGTGTATTTTTGAAACCATTTCCAAATCAACATAATGAACATATCAAGCAAAAGTTTTCTCCTGACCTTTTATAATCTTTACTTCCCACATTTCCTATCGGGCTTTTTGTACCCAAACAAAGGCTTTGTGTTACTATAGATTGTATTTACTAGAAATTTATGTAAATAGAATCATACACTATGTACTCTTAGTCTTTGGTTCCTTGTACTCGTTGTTTTGAGATTAATCCTTGTTTTTCTGTGTATCAGTAGTTCATGCTGTCTTATTGTGGAGTAATATTGTATTGAACTGATAGACTTGAATTTGTGTATCTACTCATCTATGATGATCCTTTGGGTTATATCCAGTTGTTGGCTATTACAAAAAAAGGCTGCCAGGAGTATTTGTGTACTAGTCTGCATGAATATATAGATTTATTTTCATGTGCATAAAACTTGGGGTAGAATGGCTGGATCATATGATCAAGGTATTTCTAACTTTTTTTAACACTTTATTTTGAAATAATTTTAGATTTAAAGAAGAGTTACAAAGATGGCACAAAGAATTCTAGTACCTCCATAACCCAGTATTCCTTAATGCCAACATCTTACCCAACTTATCCTTAACTGTTTTTTTTTTATTTTAAATAGATTTTATTGTTTAGAGCAGTTTAACTTCACAGCAAAATTAAGCACAAAGTACAGAGAGATCCCATATACTCCCTTCCCCCAAACATGCAAAGCCTCCCTATCAACATCTCTCACCAGAGTGGTACTTTTGTTACAATCGATGAATCTATATTGACACATCATAATCACCTCAAATCTGTAGTTTATCTTAGGGTTCATTTTTGGTGTTGTACATCCTGTGGATTTGGACAGATGTATAATGACATGTACTCACCATTTATAGTATCATATACAAGAATTTCACTGTCCTAAAAATCCTCCATGCTTTGCCTGTTCATCCTCCCTACCCTCTAACTCCTGATCTTTTTACTGTTTTCATAGTTTTGCCTTTTGTAGAATGTCATATAGCTGGAATAATACAATATGTAGCCTCTTTAAATTGGTTTCCTTTACTTAGCAATACACATTTAAGATTCTATCATGTATTTTCAAGGCTTATTAGCCCATTTCTTTATTTTTTTATTTTTTAATTAACATATAATGTATTATTTGTTTCAGGGGTAGAGGTCTGTGATTCATCAGTCTTACACAATTCACAGCACTCACCAGAGCACATACCCTCCCCAATGTCCATCACCAATCACCCCATCCCTCCCGCCTCCCTCCACTCCAGCAACCCTCAGTTTGTATCCTGAGATTAAGAGTCTCTTATGGTTTGTCTCCCTCTCTGGTTTCATCTTGTTTCATTTTTTCTTCTCTTCCCCTATGATCCTCTGTTTTGTTTCTCAAATTCCACATATCAGTGAGATCATATGATAATTGTCTTTCTCTGATTGACTTATTTCGCTTAGCATAATACTCTCCAGTTCCATCCACGTTGTTGCAAATGGCAAGATTTCTTTTTTTGATGGCTGCATAATATTCCAGTGTGTGTGTGTGTGTGTGTGTGTGTGTGTGTGTGTGTGTATACCACATCTTCTCTATCCATTCATTTGTTGATGGATATGTAGGCTCTTTCCACAATTTGGCTGTTGTAAACATTGCTGCTATAAACATTGGGTTGCATGTGCCCCTTTGGATCCCTACATTTGTATCTTTGGGATAAATACCCAGTAGTGCAATTGCTGGGTCATAGGGTAGCTCTACTTTCAACTTATGGAGGAAGCTCCATACTGTTTTCCAGAGTTAGCCCATTTCTTTTTAGAGGGGAGTGATATTCCATTGTCTTGATGTACCATAATTTATCCATTCACCTCCTGAATATTGGTTGCTTTCAAATTTAAGAACAAGGACAGAGAAAACAAGGAAAAGGCTAGATTTTAAAAACTAAGTGCTTTACAAATCTCATTTAATCTTCACAGCATTCTTACAAAGGGGATTATGTCAGGAAAATACATTGACTCTTCTGTTGGCCAGGCGTTGAGCTAATTGTTTTATATATCATCCATAATTCTTATAACAGCACTCATGGCAGTTGGATTATTATTCTCATTTTTTAAATGAGAAAAGTGAGACAGAGAAATTTAGGAACTTACTCAATGGCATATGCCAAGTAAGATTAGAGCCAGGATTGACCAGCACATATGATCCCCAAGCTCTAACTCTTTATCACCCACTACACCAACACTCTGAATGCTTTTTCCTTCCCATAGTGGCTCATTTTTTAATTTATTTGAACACATTTATTGAGTAATCTACCATGTAGAATGTACCTTCTGAGGATATAATATGCATCTTCTGGAGAAGTCCGAAGCACACTTAATGTAGTGGGCATGCAAAATCCCACCCTTAAAGAAACATTCTTAGCTTTGTTTAATCCAATGTTTTTAATCTTTATTTTTCCAAGGATGCTACTTTGTCCACAATATCTATTAATATGATATAAATATAGGAGGTAAAATAGAGGAGGTGCATATTTGAGGAAAAAGATAAGCTTTGGTAGCACTTTTAGCTCAGGACAAGAGGCACTTCTATCTGGGGCCCTATCTGCTCTTCAGAGTGCCCCCTTCCCTTCTGGTGCCTGGGACTCACTGGGGTCGTCAGTGTAGTCTGGGCAGAGACAAGACCCCTTTGGACCCTAGTCCCTGTTCACCCCTTCAGGGCGCTTTTTAACACTTAACATCCCTTGCCATAAGTCAGGTTAACCAAATGTATTGAGGAAATACAGAACTTGTGTCTGTGAGTGTTGTCTCAGGACCTCATGGATGGAGGATCAAGAAGAGGGCCTGATGAGTCAGCACGGTCGTGCTTTCATGGGACCACGTGAGGTTGGCCCTCCACAGTGGTGTTGATTTGTTGATGTGGGGTGATGTTCACTCCTATCACACTTGGGCTGAGTTCAGGGTTCCGGGCTATGATGGCCCTGACTTGAGATGCGTGTATGGGCTGGTGTGTTAGCTCTCACCTATTTTGGTTCTGATCACAATGTCATCTCTAGTTTACAAAAGCCAAACATTGTCCAAAGGCAGGTATCCTGCACACTGTATGTCTCTTGCTGTTGGTATGCAGGGCAGTCACTCCAACCCCTTGATAGGGGTCATATGTCAGAATTCCTATGAGGTGGTGACACTTATCTGCTCTGAGGGTAAATCCTGATTATTACACCAAAGGTCTTCTGAGGCCTGCATATTTTCTCATGTTAGATCAGTGTAGTGATGGTGTCTTCTCTTAGATTAGTCGTAAGCCCAGCCAGAAATGATAGATACAGAATATGGGCATATGGAACTGCTCTTTCTGTGTCCATGTGCAGAAGGTGACTGTGTCATCAACATTAAAAGATACCATGTTGTAGAAATGCAATGACTATGGCCTAAAGAGTTCAAGAAGGGGCATTATTGGAAGGTGTGCTGTTTTAGATTTATATGATAAAATTCCAAACAGCTAATTTAACATGGCTAGAAAATGAATTTTCATTCCCATTCTCTTGCATACTCTGGGTGACATATGAAATTATGTGCAGTCTCAACAAAGCACAGTTAGAAACTTGGAGAGAGTTATCAAACACTCACATTCCTGGACAAATAATGCCATGTCATGAGTATCAGCATTAAATAAATGTGTACTTAGGCAACTGCAGAGATGAAAGATCTCTTTTGTTTCAATAGAAAGAAGGGCTAAAAAGCCATGGCATCGTGAGAAATGACAGCATTTCTGCCTTTTTTCCATGGTGATGGATTTATAATCAGCTAGAAATAATGCATATGGTAATAAAGAACACAAAGAGATACTTCATGGCCCCGAACAGAAAGAGATGGTGCTCGGAATCTGTGAAGAATCTTCCAATGCACTTAATAAGGCAATAAACAATTGCGTTAGCACCTCTTCTTTACCCATTTTTCTAAATCTTCATTGATAGATTACTAAACCTCATATGGGCCAGTTTATTTTGGAATAACTTTTTAAATAAAACTGTTTATAGAGCAATTGGGCCCTGAAAAAATCTTTTGTCCAGGGTCCTGCCTACTGTAGAGGTGACCCTGATAAAATTTCCAATGCTTTGAACTATATAGGGAAAAATATTTCATGTCTATTATCTTCACATTGCTTATCCACAAGAAATATTAAGGCATGTATTATATTTAGTGATCTCTTGTTCGTTAAGACATCATTTCTAACTTCAAATGGCAGATTTGCATTTATGCTTTCATATATATCTCTGACTGAACAATTATCTTTGCCTTTCAGTAACTCTTAGGAACTTCATATCTTATATTTAAGCAATATATCCTGCTTGTCTGCTTCATGAGAAGGACAGTTAGGCATATGCACATTTGTTATCCTATTTTGCTTAAAGTCAAGAGTCAAATTTGCAGAAACTTACATGGGAGAGCTTATGCTAAACAGATTGCTTATGCCTATTTAAGTTATTCATGTATCATCTGGTTTGTGACTAGACTCCGTCAGGAGCTTCCAGTCTGTGATTCCTGTAACCCAACACTTGCCCCATCTCCCCCAGACTGCTGGTCACTTCCTCTGAAATCAGTAGCATTTGCATACAGTCTTCATTATAGCATTCATGGAATTGCAGGGAACATACTTGTTCTCTGTCATCTCCATTTATTCTATCTGATTTTCTAAGAAATGGAAGTCTTCAGGTTCACCTTTTTAGAATGAGTAACTAATATGGTCTTTGGCTCATAAAAGTACTCAAATATATTGTCCTGTTTGTTTAAAAAGAAATGTGGTTCCAAGTTTGACATTATGTCATACAAAATTGTTCATGTGAGCTAAACAAATGGACAAGTTGGATCCTTAAGAAGCATCAAACCTGATAGACAAAGGAGGAGAGTTAGGCAGATTTGAGATTTCTATGTTACTGGAAAAAATTTAGGATGAAAACTGCCAGGGAAGAAACCATTTGCTGTCTGATACTGAGACACTAGGGCATACTGCCTTAAACTTGAGTCCATCAGTAAATAATCTGTTTCCTAGAGTACTAATTGTCCAGCAAGCCCACAGGATTTGGCCCCACCTACTACAAGGATGTTGCTTTGACGCTGAGAATATCTGGTTTATTAGAAACATTTAGATCATTTCTACTGTACCTCACTTTGTGCTTCTTAGATGATACTGGAAAGTGAAACATAAGGGTACTAGTAAAAATAATATCTAGCATTTTTAGGCTTGCTTCTTAAATGCCAGTCATTGCAGTAAGATGTGCTGTCACTCAGTCCTCATGACGACCTTATAAAGTTGGTGCTAGGAGACCCCTCATTTAATCAGTGAGGAGACCGAGGCACAGGGCTATGTCACACTGCTGATTGATCATGGGTTGGGTAACTCAACCTCTGGTTCTCTGGGTTCTGGATTTAGGATCCTGAGGCCTGGATTTTAGTCTCAGTTCTCTCCTGACTCTTTTTGTGAGTTTTAACAATTATTTATACTTTCTGAACCTCATATTTCTCATTGGTAAAATTAAAAGTATATTATCTACTTCCTAACTTTTCCATGAGAATCAAATGAGATTTAACATCAAGTAGCTATGTAAACCTTAAAGCACTATACAGATCATAGTGTTACTGTTAATACCCATCAGACTCCCTTGAATTACCCACAGCTTTCTGAAGGAGTGTCAGACCCATTACGTATGTATTCTCTCTATCATTTTCTAAGGGAAAATTATAATACTTTTATATGTTAGAAATTTCCTTCCAAGCATTACAAACACCTTCCTCTCCTCCCCCTGCCATGGTAATACTCTCCTTTTGGATAGATTAATCTGTCTTACATAATAGAACTAGATTACAAATAATCAACTTAAACATACTGTAAAATCCACAGTCATTAACAGAATCCTAAAAAAGTAGAGAACAAAGTAATACTAGATACCATTTAAATGTTAATATAAGATTTTTAGAAAAAAGAAAAAGTTGCCTCTTCCCCTTTTCCCATCCTGGCAAACTTTTAAAAACATTTCTGTGAATCAAGAAGCAACAAGTTTACAGTTGGAACCCTGATTCTCTAGGATCTTGTTATGTGTAAAGTTAAATACTGCATACTTGTGAATTTTTACCAAATAATAATAACAACCATAATTTACAGAGAATCAGTGTTGTGTTGAATGCTCTGTGATGCATTTCAAATTTATTTTCTCATTGAATTCTCATTTTCACATTGAATTGTCACCATAATGCTTCAAAGTGGGTGTTACCCACTTTCATTTCCTTGATCAGGAAATGGAGGCTCAGAGAAGTGAGATGACTTTTCCAACTTTACAGAGCTAATAATTAACCATTTTTCACCCCTAGGTTTTTACTCTAAAATCATATTCACTTGCATGTTTGACTAATGAATCATATTTAATAATATTGTATAAATAATGTTGTCTAATGTGGCTTTTCATGGGGTAGGAGAGGGAGAGTCGTAAGGATATGTCAGAATTTCCTTCCTTTTAAGGCCACATGATATCCCACTGCTTTGGCATGCTTTTCCATCATCAATTGGTAGACACTTGGGTTGCTTCTACATTTTAGTATTGTGAGCATGGGTGTACAAATCTTTTTGAGATCTTGTTTTCATTTCTTTTGGGTACATACCCAGTAGTGGAATTGCTAAATCATATGGTAATCCTATTTTTAATTTTTTGAGGAACTATACCTCTGATCAGAAGCAATAATTGGCCATCAGAGCACAGATCTCTGAAATTTGGAGGATAAGGTCCTTTTGGCCCACCCTAGCTCTAGCAAGCTGTGTGCAGGCTGCTCCAGGAACAGGTACACAGCTGCCTGCCATGGGGCTAAGGGATAAGGGGTAGGTAGCTGCTACTCTGCTGAGAGCTGAAATTGACTGAGAGTTGAAATTGTCTAAAATTTGCCACAATTTACCATCTAATTCTTCCCCTGGATATTGCCAGCCTTCAATAGGCTCCAGAGTTACCAAATAGATCAGATTGTGCTAGTGACATTGTTGTCTAGGTAAAGAGAAAGTTCTCCCTTCCTGCTCTGCCATCTCCCCAAAATTCCCATCCTAGTTCCTTTTTAAGGTCAATTCCTTCTGAACCAGGTCATCAATCTGAGGTTTAAACTAATTTGTCAGCAGAAGTGCCTCTGGATGACCTTTCTCAGCTGTCAGTGTTTTTTCTCCATTTCATTTGCATGTACTCTTAAAATGAGAAAAAAAGAAATTCTAATTCTCTAGTTTTCAAAGCAATAAGAAGCCCTGTCTTAGCAACATGTTTCTTATATGTCATGTACATACAAGTCATAAAATAACCTATACCAGTTATAAGCAGCTACAACTGATTCTTTCTATCCAAGTGTTAGAAACAAGCCACTTGCTTCCCTATACAGGCCAGTTCATTGGCTATGAATAAACAACTTAAACTAATTTGAATATATTGAGTACGTCTGAATATAAAACACATTCTTTTAGAAGAGATTTAGCTCCTCTGGGACGTAAGAATATAAATTACTTCTGGGGGCGCCTGGGTGGCTCAGTCGTTAGGCGTCTGCCTTCGGCTCAGGTCATGGTCCCAGGGTCCTGGGATCAGGTCCCACATCGGGCTCCCTGTTCGGCGGGAAACCTGCTTCTCTCTCTCCCACTCCCCCTGCTTGTGTTCCCTCTCTCGCTGTGTCTCTCTCTGTCAAATAAATAAATAAAATCTAAAAAAAAAAAAAGAATATAAATTACTTCTGAATATCATCTATCCTCACACCTGAAAGATCTATATAGTTCTTTCCCAAGAGTGCCATTAACTAATTCATTTTCAAAAAAAAAAAAAAACCCCAAACACTTAAGGTTTATGAATGGATATTTTCAAGTGTTTTATTACAGTGTTATATAAATCAACTTTTTATGCAATATTTTTGAGCATTTTTGAGAACATTCTCCTTTGGAAGTCTTCTATGTAGAAAACCATTTTATTGATTTTAAATTGTTATGTATCTAAGATGCTTTCCCTCAAGTATTTTCTCCATGAAATGCAATAATGATATGTCTGTATTTTACCACTGTGCACATTTTTCATATCTCAGAACTCCAACTGGAACATTGTTTCTCTTGGGAAAAAAACAAGAAAACATCATATTGAATGACATAGAAACTAATTGGTTTCTAAGTGAATTATGGTGTTAAAATGCCCCTTTATGTAAACTATCAAGATAAGCAAAAACTTAATTAACATTAGAGCAATTTAATTATAAATTTATAAATATATGTATACATACATATGTACACATCCATAAGCAAAGGTGTATATATACCAAAATGATCTACCTGAACATTCACACAAGTTATTATATTAATATAGTAATATTGTTATATTTTATGTATATAGTTGTACTATATATGGTAATATCATATATGCATAAAATATTTATAATTATATCTGTACCTATGCGTCTGCCATAATGTCTCTGGATACAGAATACCATCTTGGGGTTTTCTCTCTGGCTCATTTCTGACAGGAGCTTCAAATGTGATTCAGATCTGTAGCTCTTAATGGCTTCAGTGTGCTAAAGACTATAGTCACTATTTCTTAGGATGTGGTCTTTCTGATTTAGGCATTTTGGGTCTAGGAACCAGAAGTCTACATTGATAATAAGTCAGATGATCCTGCCATCTTAATAATTCTGAAATTCAAACAAAGGTTAGCAATTTTTTAAATATAAAGTTCCTGTGATATTTATATTAAGGAACAAAAAGCTATGGCATTTCTTTTTCATCTCAGTAAGGTGAATATTGTGGTAAGATTGATGTTATATTTCTATCTTTCTCAATTAAATTATTGATATAAAATACAACTTTGTTCTGAAAATATGAGCAAGGAAAAATATGTTGAGGTTTAAATCCTCCTCCACAGCTGACTCAGATTAGAAATAGGCATCTCCCAGGAATAGTTTTGAGAAGTTTTGGAAATGCTGAAATAAACTATTTTCAACATTTATTTTAGTCCCTTTCCAGTGTATTCTAAATTTCATACAGATAAACCCCTTCAACTAAATTCCCAAATGAGCCCACAATCAAAGGGGAAGAGAAATTTGATTTGTTTGGGTGTGAAATAATGGGTATTTTATATCTACTCTTAGTCATTTTATTTACTACTCTGAAGCAGATTTTACCTTTGCATACCCTTAATCAGAAAGGCAAGATAAAAGTCAGAAGAAAGAGGACAGAGGGGTTTTACATATAGGAGTCAAATCGAAGTTAAAAATAAATATATAACTTGTTAACTAAAATGTCTGATGGTGATCTGGGAATGTACTCACAGAGGTAAAATGAATTTTGGAAAATGTTGAGTAGAGAGGGAATGCAAATGTGTGACAGAAGACAATTGGCATAAGGAGAGAAACAAATTCTCCTGGTTAACATAGAAAAAGAAAGATGACTGATAGCAAATCTGAGAACTACAAGTAGGTGAACAGCTGTTACAGAGCAAATTACTTTTATCATTCGAATTGTTCTCTGTGAAAGGCAACTATTTGAAGAGAGAAAAATGATATGTAGCAGAAATTCTACTGGCACTTGAATCTGAGAGATCATACCTTTACTCACTTGTTTGTTCCATTATTCACTTAATAAACATATACCGAGTATTCCAGATGTGTCAATCACTGTTCTAAGTGTACCAGAAACAAAGTTGAATAAGAACCAATCTTTATTCTCAAGGAGCAGATAGACATATAAACAGAAAAGTATGATGTGTTGGTTAGATGCAGGGATACAAAAATGTGCATACAATTAAGACAGTAGAGAATTTATGAGATGTTTATGTGTTCAGAGAAAATAATCCTGGCGGAAGTGAAAACTGAATACCTCTAAGCTAAGAGAGAAGAGAAGCGCATTCTATAAAAGGGGAGCAGTAGTAACACACATAAGAGTAACAACACAGATTGTGGAGAACTTCAAAAAGTTCACGTAGAAGGTGGAGAGGGTGAAATGTTAATCCAGAGAAAAGAAAAGATGACCTATAGGGGGCGCTGTAGGACATGTTACGGGATATAGAATTTATCATATATGTGAGAAGTCAAAACAGGGATTTAAATGGACTCAAGTTTATTTTAACTAGAACCCTTTATGAAGAATGCGTTTGAAGATGACAGGACTAAAGACAGATTTGTCAGGAAACTTGTTATTCCAAGAAAGACATAATAAAGGTCTGAATTAAGTCAGCCCTGTAGCAGTAGTAAATATTGAGGGAAATCAGATGAGGAGTTATTTAAGAGATAAGAAGCCAGACAAGAGGTGAGTGGGGGCAAGTGAAATTAATAAAAGTGATTAAAAGGTACAAACTTCCAGTTATAAAATAAATAAGTCATGGAGGTGAAAAGTACAGCATAAGGACTATAGTCAATAATATTGTGGGCTCCTGGGTGGCTCAGATGGTTAAGCGTCTGTCTTCGGCTCAGGTCACGATCCCAGCGTCCTGGGATCGAGTCCCGCATTGGGCTCCCTGCTCTGCGGGGAGCCTGCTTCTCCCTCTGCTTCTCTCTCTCTCTCTCTCTCTCATGAATAAATAAATAAAATCTTTAAAAAAAATATTGTAATAATATTGTATGGTGACTACACTTATTGGGGTAAGCATTGAGTAATACATAGACTTGTCAAATCAATATGCTATACACCTGAAATTAATATAACATTGTATGTCAATTATATTTCAATTAAAAAAAAATCTGTATGATAGATTTAATGCAGTCCAAGTCAAAATCCCGGCAAGCAATTTCATGGATATTGACACACCAATTCTGAAGTTTATACAAAGAGGCTAAAGACCCAGAATAGCCAACAAAATACTGAAGAACAAAGCTGAAAGATTGGCACTACCTGACTTCAAGACTAACTATAAAGTTAAGACTATCAAATCAGGGTGACAGTGGTGAAAGAATTTACGCATAGCTCAATGGAACAGAATATAGTCCCAAAGTAGGCCCCTTCAAATGCAGTCAACTAATCTTTCACAAAGGAACAAGGGTAATTCATTGGAAAAAGGATAGTTCATCCCCTTCTTCTTCTACAGTAAGAGAACTTTTAGCTGGTATTGTGAGCATGCAGTTAAGATTACATTTCCCAGCTCTCCTGAATTTAATTTTGGTTGTGCGATTGGGTCCTGGTGAAGACAACACTAATGAAAGTGTTGTGTTTAACTTCTTCACAGCACCTTAAAAATAAAAGACATTTACTTTCATCTTCTACCTTCTGTCTTACCACTAGCTACAGTAGGGATGTGCTTGTAGGATGACGAAATAGCCATCTTAGGTGCATTTTTGAAAGCCCTGTGCTTAGGAATACAAAACAGTAAGAACAAATGGTCTAGTAACCCTGCATCATGGAGCTAGCACACTGTTTCTCAAGGGCTTAAACTTAGACTTTTAAAAGAGAGACAAATACCCTTCTAGTTTCCTCAAGCAACTGTTAAAATCTGGTCCTTATTATGGCAGGTAGAATTTCCATCCTAACTTTTATATCCTACAAAACTGACATGATCTTTATGTTTCCACATCTCTGAACTCAGTTCATCCTGTTCTCCTCCTTGTTCACTCCACCTCAACCACACAGGTCTCCTTGCTATTTCTAGGATATATCAGGCATACTTCCAACTTGAGCTTTTTATTTTTATTATTTTTTTAAGATTTATCTATTTATTTATTTGAGAGAGAGAAAGAGAGAGAGTGTGTGCATGCACAAGCTGGGGGGGAGGGGTAAAAGGAGAGGGAGAGAAGCAGACTCACTGCTGAGCAGGGAGCCTGACAACAGGGGGGCTTGATCCCAGAACCCTGAGATCATGACCTGAGCCCAAACCAAGAGTCAGCTGCTTAACCAACTGAGAAACCCACGCGTCCCTCAAATTGAACTTTTTTAAATTGCTATTCCCTTTATCTAAAATGTTCTTCCTTAAAAAATACCTGGTAATTGTCTTCATTTTACTCATGTTATTGTCAAAATGTCACCTTATCAAATGGTTTGCTCTATTAGTCTTAATCCCTCTGCCCTGCTTTTTTCTTTGATATAAAAATAATTAGCACCTGACAAAGTATTTTTAAGTCTTTATTTGTACATTGTCTGTATGTACTGACTAGCATCTTAGCATAATGCAGCCAGAGATTTTATTCAGTTCTTCATTCTATAACCAGAATCTGGAATACTGCCAAATATATAGTGAGAATTCCAGAAGTATTTGTTGAAAAAATGATTGGCTGAAAGAATGAAATAATGCAAGAATACAGCATCATGAATGGAAGTTGTGTGGAGTGAGAGTTGAGAGGGCTGAGGGCTGAGGGCTGAGGGAAGGAAGAGTAAGCATGCCCACAAAGAGGCAGTCCTAGACAAACAGGTAACTAAGACACTCACAGAAATGAGAGCTTCCTTAAGAGTGACTTGTAAATGCATCAGAGAGATTCAGGATATTGGCTTCAAAGTGGTCAATTGATTATGGAAACCAGAACACCATTACTGAGATTGATGAGAATAGTCACAACACACTAGTGAAAGCAGAGGACATAATGTCGTGGTTTGAGGAGTGGATGGATTGAAAATTTTGGAACATATATAAGATACTCCTTTTAGGTTTAAAAAAAAAAAGGTAGAGAGAGAGAGAGAAGAAACAATTGATGGAACAATGACCTATAAGGAGGACAGGATATGGTGTCAAGGTAACATTTGTTAGTTTCATGGTGAAAAGAGCAACAGCTTATCCTCTGAGGCTGACAGAAAGTAAGTGAAGGGATGAGTATTATGTAAATATATGTTGGCAAGATGAGAAGAGTGAGGAATTTCAAGATTGGAAATACTAACTAGAATATTGATTTGAGGGACGGCTCAAGGGAATGAGGAAAATTTCCAACAGTTGTTGAGCTAAATGAATGAACTATTTGGCCAAGAATGAGTAAATGTTTTCAGTTGCCACTAAATACCTCTATGAAATTAGAACCACGGCTTTTAGTTGATTCTCCTAAAGGAAGGTTCTGGTGCTTTCTAATTTGGATGAGACCTACTGAAATGCTGGTGGCATGTTACCAAACCCAGATTCCACTCCCTAGCTCTTTTCCTAGTTACGTTTTTGCTTTGTTTTGTTTTTGTTTTTGGTAGGGAGAGCTACTTAGCTTTCTGATCTCTGATATGCTATCTTCTAAAACAAAGATACCTCACAAAGTCTTACCTAACTCAGAAGGGTATTATATAATTTAAATTTTTGGTATTTTTAGTAGAGGTATTATATGTATTATTAAAAGAGACTTGGATCTCCAAACTCTGGGTCATCATCCTGGAGCTGAAGAGATGTTTTGAAATCTCTAGATGCTGAGTTTTACTGGAAATCAAAGACTTAGGAAGGCACAGTGAGAAATGACTACAATAGAACTGACCTCTTATTACTTGTACTGTATCATTAAAAAAAATTGTGTTTTACACAGAAATGTGGTATAGAAGAAAGAACATGGCTTTATAGTTTGTCAGACCTGGGTTCAAATAAAATTGAGATAAATACAAGCTGCATCAGGTTGGGACAGTTTATTTAATTGTATTAACTGTCCTTCATTGAAGAAGCTAGTTAAATCAGTGCTTTGCTCATGGTTCACCTCAATGAATGGAGGCAGCATAGTGTCATGGTGGATGTGTCATGTTTAATTTAAAGACTGTAGTTTCAATGCAAGCTCTTCTCCTTTCTAGCTCTCTGAACCTAGGCAAGTTATTTAACCTCTCTGTAAACCTCACTTATACATTAACAGTACCGCCTAACTTGGTTGTAAGAATTTAGTAGGAATGAGCACTTAGCTCAGTGTTTGACACATAGAAGGTGCTTACTAAGAGTTAGCTGCTTTCGTTATTACTATATGGCAATTATTATTATAATCATCAATGAAGGCAGTGAGAACAGCCATTTTTTTTCACATATGCAAAGCCCAAAGTGGTAACATTATGCATTAATGTAGTATTAGGTTGCTTGGGTAAACTTAAAGTATATACCCCCACCTCCACTACATAAAACTTAGGAATTGCAGTTCCCTTTAGCCTCTAACCCCTAATTCAGGGCAACCAGCACTTATGGATCATTTACTGTGATTAGGCCTCTCACACTGTACCTTGTTGAGAGTGGAAAGGGGAGGAGATATGGTGCATTTCTTTCTAAGCTCTCAAGCACTACAGAGGCTTATTAGTAGGAAGCTGTATCCCTGCTCTGATCCATTTCACCCACATTTATTTCCTCTCGTAGTAACTTTACCATACCATCATTACCCCGGGTCTACTGTCCACTCATCTAGTAAACAGATATTAAGATGCTAATTAGGTAGCCTCCATCTCACTGATGTCTAAGACCAGCTTCATTATCTCAATTAGGGTTTGATTTATCAATTAGCTGTACAACTGATAGTTTCAGAGTCACTGTGCGTGGCAATGATTTAATTACACCAGAGGCTAGTAAAAGCACTTAGAAAAATGCTATGGGGTTAAATAATAATAAAATGTCTTGAAATTTAACTATTATGAAGCCTTTAGCATTAATTTTTAACAGTGTCAAAGCAGCAGAATTGTTCATATTTAGGAAGAATGGGCCAATTGATGGAAAGAGTCTCCCATCTCTTTTGCAATCAACTCCTGTGGCATTGTTGGGTTGCTTCTGATGATAAAGACATAAAGAGAAAGTACAGAACAGAGACACATTCTCCATGTGGAGCTCTGAGTTATTGTCATACCTCAAACCTGAAAAAGCTATCCTATGAAAAATTTAGTTTATCTTTTTTTTTGAGAGGGAGAGAGGTGGGGAGGGGCAGAGGGAGAGGGAGAGAGAGAATCTTAAGCAGGCTCTGCGCCCACCACAGAGCCCAGTGTGGGGCTCGATTTCACAACCCTGAGATCATGACCTAAGCCCACATAGAGAGTCAGATGCTTAACCAACTGAGCCACCCAATCACCCCAAAACTTAATTTATCTTTGATAAAAAAATCTGATTAAAAAAAAGGTAATCTGCATTGCAGATAAACTATGGACTATATCTTCCTCTGCAAATGATGTTGTAAAGTAATGATGCTGTAAACACTATTTCTCTTAAACTCAGAAGTAGTAAGTTATCTTGGTTACTTGCACCAGTGGATTGTCACTTACATGTCTAAATAGATACAGATACAGATAATTCTGGGGAATATCTGAATGCTGGGAGTGGATGGCCAGGGAGAGAGGGCTTGAGATAGTTCTGTAACATTTGTCTTCTTTGAGGAATTCAGCATATAGGTATTTCCATGTTGAACAAGGAACCAAAGCTGTGATGGCTTCCACAAAGCTGTAACTGGTTGAATTATTCTGTCATGCTTCTTATCAAATGATACAGTTGACATCATATTTTGTGACTAATTTGTCTTTAGGTAACAAGCTTACAAAAAGCATTATAAAGCATTTAGGCAATTTAAGACTGACTTTACAATACATAAATATTTCATCAGTCTGCCTAGTGCTGCATCCACTTCCTTCTATAAACAAGTAAGCTAAACATTAAGATTTTCCTCAACAGTTTCCCACTGGATCTATCCAGTGTGGCAAGACTGGCCTGCTTGATTTCTATGGACAAAGATCTACAACTGCATGGAGGCTTCATAAGTAAATGACTCCAGTGGCAATCTTTAAGGAAGTCTGAGAAATTCAGGAATGGGTGATCGACATTATTATTTTATGTTATCTACTCACTGTACCTTTAAAACTGTAGCTTCAAGACACTACAAAATGCTATGCTATATTGTTCATATGAAGTGACTATAATTCTGATGTCTGTTCATTGTAAATGAGCAAAGTGCCATTTGTGAGCATTTCACAGTCCCCTTATGTCTTTATATTTCTTATTTCCCATATTTAATTGGTTCTTAGGCTTTGTTAATTCTGTTACTAAAATGTTGCTTAATATTGGTTTTATCCCTTCACTCTTGCTTATAACCTCCTAAAGCAAATACCGTCTTTTGCTTGTTCTGTTGTCTAACTCCCAGCCCATGTGTTTCCAACTATTAGTCATGTTAACAAATTATAGATTCTGCCTTTAGAAACTTGTACTGAAAGCTAAGATTGGTGACAAAAAATCTTACATGAAGAAAAACCGTAACACATTTTGTGAACACAGGTATTGGGGAAATAACCTACCTGGTCTTCAAGTGTTTTCTCAGGACTTAGGCTCACTATGATGTCTTTCTTGATGTTTTGGTATACATAGATTTCAACCTCTCAACTTTTCTAGTTATACCAGTCCTGTATCACTGTTCTACATACATGGAATTACAGACTGAATGTGTCCCCCCAAAAAATCATATCTTGAAGCCCCAATGTGATAGTATTTGGAGGTAGAAACTTTGGAGGTAAGTAGCTTTAGATGAGGTCATGAGGGTGGGGTCTTCATTATGGGGTTAGTGTCCTTATAAGAAGAAGAGACCAGAATGTTCTCTCTCTCTGTACCATGTGAGAAAACGGCCATCTGCAAACTAGAGTGTGTTCACCAGAACCCAACCATGCTGGCACCCTGGTTTTGGACTTCCAGCTTCCATACCTGTGAGAAGTGAAATATCTGTTGTTTAAACTACCTAGTCTATGGTATTTTGTTTTGACAGCTTGAGTTAACTAAGATACATGACATTTATAAATACACTTAATTTTATAATTTATCTTATGAATGAATATACATTTGTCATGTCTTTCCATCTCCAGAGTTTTGAAGAGAGACTCTATAAAATACCCATCATATCCACAGAACATACTGGGGATTCGATTATTATGAGTCAATTGTTGGAAAGTATATCTTTCTTGTAGTGAACTCTATTTGGGTATTCAGGCTTAACGGTCAGTTGCAGAGTAGTATATGACTTTTACCATGGGGTGGCAGTGAGAGCCAAGAAAAGTTATTGGAGACTCTTGAAAGCCTATGATAGCTACACCAATTGCAGTAGCACAGACAAGAACTTCACAGTTTGTAGAGGTGGGCCAAGAAACTGTCCTATGTGAAGAAAATGGAATTTGTACAGGCCCTGACTGGATACAGAAACAGGCTATTTTTTTGGTAGAACTTTAGGAATGGTGTGGCTGGGGACTCTATCACGAGGGGCAAGTACAACAATGATGAGATCAAGGAATAGGTAAGTTAAGGACCTGGGGTAAGAGCAGATTATCATGCCTTCAACAATAATTTTGTCCTTTTTAATGTCTCTCACTGATATTAGCCTGTAAGATCTCTGAAGGAATATACAATGTTTACTATGTACTTACCATCTCCTATATACAACACTCATGCATATTTGATGAATGAATGTATATGTGATTGAATGAGTAATGAGTAGGATCACAAATAGATAACACTGAAGTTCAAATCCTGGCATGGTTGTTTGAGTCAAAGCCAGAACAATGAATCCAAAACAAGCTATCAGTGAAGATGGTCTAAATCAGTGTTACCAATATATGCTGCATATTAAGAGACACCTGGAGAGCTTTTAAAAATTTTGATGCCCAGGTCCACCCTGTAACAATTAAATCAGAAGTTCAGGGGTGAGACTCAGGCATCAGGATTTCAGTGCAGATCCAAGACTGAGGACCAGACAGATGAGCAACAAAGAATCAAGGAGCACATTCAAATGAAGGTGTCTGAGAAACCAAGGAAGCCAAAGTGAAGGACAATTGGATGAGGTACATGAAAGGTTGTCTGAATTAATTCATCTGCATTTAATCTGGATCTTGCAGAAGAGATTAGCTGAACTCACCACTTTGTTGTCCCCTCCCTTAACCACTAAGGAAGGCAGAGAAAGGTATATTTTGGTATGAGAATCATCCTGGTTATTTAATGCTGCAAAGATGGAGAGTGAGTTCAATATGTGTTCTTTTACAATTAACTAAATTCTGATTTTATAGTATTTCAGAAGTATCCCCTATTCACAGTAGAAAAAATGAGCCCCATTCATCTTGGTAATTAATAGGGATGGACTGTTTGGAACTGGGCTGACAAGGGAAACATACCAAAAAAAAGGTGTTTATGAATTCACGCTTCTCTGACTCTAATTATTATTTTTTTTCTTAAAGTAAGAAAATACTATTTTGGGCAGTTTGTGATGACTGTTTTATTCAAGCAAAAGAAAAAAGAAAAATCTCTGAGACTTGTACCCACTGCACAAAACCATTAATGAGAATAGTGTAGACTCTTCCAGTTTTGTATCGGTTCTATGGGGTTTAAGAAAGTTGACCCTAGAACATTAATCCACCTTCTTCTCACTTGATACTAGAATTCCAACAGAGATCAGCAGTAAGAGTTCTTTCCTCCAGATATTCAATTCTTCTCTAATTGGTTGTCCAGGTTGATCTATTCTTTAACAGAAATAGAATAAATCAGCATTTCATATTTGGACATTGTCTTTTGCCCAAAAATAGACTCAAAGCATTCTGTCCACTAGAAAACTTTCTAGTTCTCTTCATGTGCAACTTAAAATATCAGTGCTCAAGAGAACAATCTAAAACAATCAGATACACAATTATATGTCGGGAATTAAATACGTTTTGCTTCCTTTTCTCACCCCCTTTCAGAGAGGCTGCTGTCATGATCCCTTCTGTAGAGATATTGGATCTCTGGACTGGACTTCTCTGGTCCAAAATTGTTATTGCCATGGCTTCATTAACCCACCTACGTTTTCTACTTAGAGAGAGAAAGGTTGTTCTAGTGCATCTCTGTTGGGCTCTTGAACTAAGAAATAATGTTTAGTGTGGGCAGAGGCAGTCAGTTTTGGCCCATAAATTATGCAGACAAAGCCACTCTATAAAGAAGCAGGAGAATGAAGAACATGGTGTCGGTCCATGTGTCTCAGAGAGAAAATGAGATGGAGAGAATCACTCTCTGAATCATTTATTGATTCTAGTCTCTAATATGGTTGCGATATACTTCCTGCTGAGTTTTATGAGATGTTCTTGGGTTTTTCTAATACATTTATTTTTATCAAAGTCATTTATGTTGGTTCAAAGTGTCACAAGCCAAATTTTATTTCATATAGATGTCTTTACCATAAAGATTCTAATTATCCCACTGGAATGGAATTAAATAATCTCATTCATGTTCAGTTAAGTTGTCTTCAACATTTTTTTTGAAACTGGTGAGTTAGGAAGCTGTGCCCTTTCCATAGACAAATGAAGACACATTTCAATACTGATAAAAGCACCAGAGTGGGACACTGATTAATTAAGCCACTGGATTGAATGCCATGAAGCATTAGGAGATATGACTCTGAGAGCTACATTATAACATTAAAAAGGTTTGGAATAACATTTAATTAAATGCATAGTTCTTTAAAATGGATAGAAAAAATAACCTTGAAAATAAATTCATTGAAACTAACAACATAAAAAACATTGATTTGTGTGTTTCACCTAATGTAGTCAACTACTATTTTGATAAAAACCCATGCAGTCTCCATTCAACAGAAGAGGAAACTGAGGTCACAGAGGATAAATATTTTGCTCATGGTTACAGCTTGTCAGTAAGCATGGTGGGAGCTTGTGAGTCCCACTGAAAATAATTTCAGATAAAAGATACTGAGAAACACACTAGATGAAATGGTGATTTGAATAAAAAAGTAAAAGTTTGGGATCATGATTTCTCTCTCTTTTAAAAAATTTTCACTGCAATTTTATTTTATCACTGTCATAAAAAAGCGTAGTAAAAATTAAAAATGTTTCCAACTATGCAGACTTTTTCTTATATTTGAAAATGAAAATAGAATTCATAACTTAAGAAATCATGAAAGATTTAGAATAAAATGTTAAGACTTTGAGGATAAAAAAATATGCATAGTTTATCATTTCTGCAAATCAAAGGACTGTCAGAGCCTTTGCTGCTATCTAGTGCCATTCCTACTCCATCAGGTGTATGGCTGTACAAGTTAGTGGGGCCATACCAGTCTCCTCTCATCCGCTTTCACAAATGCCAGAGCGATCTCTGGTGAAAGAGGCCAGCTCCCTTCTGGGTGGCTGCATCCTTACTGCTTGCTCCCTAAACTGCATAATCAGGAGTCAATTTAATTTAACCTCCCCTGATCAAAGATGGACCCCGGGGAGGATTATTGATGCCCTTTAAGGAAGTTTAAGTAAATGGCTAGTCAATTATCTGGTCTTCAGAAACGAAATGATTAGATTTAGCCTGGGAGAAAAGTAAGGTTAAATCTAAAGAGAGAGAATCCATCTTCCTCTCAGTTTCCTTCTGCTGTTAGCAAGTCTTCATAAGCTGATTAATCATAAATTATTAATGTCAGTGGGACTGAGATATATTCTGTCTCCGTTACTGAAATGTATCTCCCCGACATCCTGGTGGTGGGTTTGACTGATAAGCCAATAGGGCTGGTATTTGCATAATCATGCTGGCACCTTGCTGCCAAGCTAACTTGCTATATTGTTGACAGAATAGCTCATGATGTATTTGCACTTGGCATAATCTTGATGGCCCAATCAGTATCTTTGGCTGAGAAAAGCATAAATAAATCATTCTTTAAGTTGTGATTTTTCATCTGATTAATGCAGATGTCTCATGGTAAACAGTTTGGGGGGAAAATAATCTGTCTCTAGTTGGTGGAACTGTGAACTGGACAGAGCTTTGCTTTAAGATAGAGAAGGTTGGGTTGTGGCGTTGCTGGAACCTGCTAGATATCTTGAATAAACTGGGTCATTCCCTGGAGACAGCTGCTACTGTATATGAAATTTAAGATTATATTCCCTGTAATATCACCCCCTTTCAGAGTCCAGAATAATTTTATGATGTTCAGTGTTTAGTACGATGCTTAATCAGTAAGCAAATATAAATTAAAAAAGAAAAAAGAAATAAAGAAGAAAAAAGCCAAGTTTCACTGGGTTACAAGAATCTAAAACTCTATATATTTCGATAGAATTTTCCTTAACTTGGTGGCATTTGAGAGACAGTCTGAAATGAAGTAACTAGAACTTTCAATGACTGCTTGTTAATGCACCGCAAGCTAAAGTAGACTTAATGGATCCACCAAATGGTCACTGATATTATTGATTTCACAGATGATTTAAAGAAAACATATTTGAAGTAAACTGGGGGGTTTATGTCTTATTTTATTTTTAGAATACCTAATTCATAAGGAATGCCTGAAATGGCTTATCGGGCCCCCATCATCTTATAATAAGGAAATTGATTCTCAAAATGGTTAATTGCTCAAGATTTCTTAGTTGGCTAATGCCAGAGCTAGGAAATATCTGGGCAAAGATCAGACAACTTCAGTTCTTCCATAAATGTTGGAAGTTGAAAGTAATCCAAGGCATTAGAACCACGTGTTCCAAATTGAATTATTGATAGTACTCCTGGGAAATCTGATTCTTCCCATTTCCCCATCTTATTTAATATCACTAGACTCCCGCAGGACAAGTTATGTTTGATTCCTCTCTTTGCCTCCAACCTCACACCCAGCACATCAAAAGTTATAGCTTTTCTTTATTTTATTTTATTTTATTATGTTATGTTAATCACCATACATTACATCATTAGTTTTACTTTTCCTGACCACCCCATCTGAATTGGCACTTAGCATCAGTCTTTACCTACCTGCTTTATTTTGTGTGACATTTATTGTTACCAAAATTATATTGTAGATCTATTTATTATTTTTTCCCTATCTTTCCCAACTGAAAATTAGTACCATTCAAACCCTGAGGGCAGATAATTTTGTTTTGTTTCATTTACTGTTTTTCTTGCATTGCCTAGGATCATGCCTGGCTAATAAATTTTCAATAAATATTTCTGGGGTCAGTCAATAATTAAGCAGTAAATAAGTGAGTGCTATACCTTACCGTATTTCATACTGATCATCATCATCTTCAGAAGCATATTGTTTTCCTTTTTTTTTCCTAATAATAAAATCCCCAGGTCATAATATTTATACTATGCTTTACAGATTCTAAAGTGATTTTGAATATATTACTTAGCTGAAAACTCAAAATGAAGACTTTTATTCTGGCTGACTCCTCATCCCTTAGGTTTCAACTTGAATATCAACTTTTCCATGACCAACCTAACTGAAGTGTATACTCCCAACATTACTCCTTTTCTCTGAGCCATGCTTATATTTTATTCTTCTTAATAATCATCATGACATATGGATGTTTATTATAACTATGTATTTGTTTGCTTGTTTGTTTCCCTTCTGATTCCTGAAGCCATAAATTGGATTTTTCTTATTTAATGCTTTTTACCCAGTGTCCAAACAACACTTGGCAGATAGTAGGTACTCAACACTTAATTATAAAATATAATCATGAATATACTCTCAAAGAGATACATAACAGTGTGAGACATCTGTTCCAAATGGGTGATAACCCATTTGTAGGCGTTATGAGCAGTGCCGTCGTGGAAAGGCTTTTTAGAAGAGATGGAGTGTCAGATGACTTGAGTTCACTTCAGAGAAAGTGGAATAGGGCATCACATTCAGGACGAATGTGTTCTGATAAGAAAAAGAATGCCAGTTGGAGATCATGGCTGGATGGCTAAATCCTAGGGGGCAAGTCTGGAAATATTTAACTCACTCGGTACCAAAAGTGCTATGTCTTTTGTAACCTCCTGCTATCCATCACCAAGGTTTCAATCTATGTATATGAAATAGCCAAGAATTAACAATGCAACTGAAGTGCTAGCTTTCCTTCCTAAGTTATATGAATCACTGAGCCAAGCCACTCACATGTTGGGACCTGTTTCCTCAAATTTAAAATGAGAATAATAACACCAACTCTGCCTAACTCAAGAGACTTGTGGAAGAAATGAATCAACTTTTTAATTTATTCTTCCAGATAATAAATATTTACCTAGAACAAGGCACTATTCTGGTCAAACAAATGAAAAAAAGCTAAAGCCCCTAACGACATGGAGTTTCCATTCTATTCAGGGCAGACCCGATAGGCAAACAAATAAGGTAAGTAAGTGTGGTATTGTATTAGTCAGGGTTAGACAGAAAAACAAAATAGATAGAATGTACATGTGTCTGTGCACATATCCGGGGGGGGGGGTGTGTGGTTATTTTAAGGAATTGGTTCATGTGATTGTGGAGGCTGGCAAATCCAAAATCTACGGGGTAGGTCAGCAGGTTGGATCCCAGGGACGAGTTGCAGTTTGGGCTCAAGATTAGTCTGCTGATAGAATTCCCTCTTCCTCTAGGAGGTGACAAAATTCTTTGCCCGACCAAACTTTAGTCATGCTCCCTTGAACTCTCTCATCAATAAGGCCTGTGTATTTCCTTATAGAATCCAGTTTTAGCAAGAATCCTGCTATGTCAGTTTAGTGAGAATTCTTCATTCTTGATATCTGATCAAACTCTTCATACCTGCTGTTTTTCCAGGAGATATATGATCACCCTGGCCTGTCTTCGGCGAGAATCCTTTTAGGTTGGTTCAGCCAGAATCACCCAGGCTTGTTATCTCCTCTTAGTAACTTTCTATTGCTGAATACCCCTTCCCCTGAATTTGCTCCTTGGCTATAAACCCACACTTGTTCTGGTATATCCGGGATTGAGCCCAGGTCTATATTGGAATCTCTCTTCCCCTATTGCCATAGTTTTTATTTGAATAAATATTAATCTTAGCTAAAAAAAACAAAACAAAACAAAAAAAAACCAAGATAAAACGTCACAGAAACATCTAGACTAATGTTTGACCAAATATGTGGGTCTTCTGGCCCAGCCAAGTTGACACATAAAATGAATCATCATAGACATTTATTTTGCTAGATGGAGATAAATGCTATGAATATCTATAAATCAGGGATGGGGAAGAGCAAGTAATAGAGAATGAGCTTAAATCATTAGGTAGAATCACCAGGAAAGACCTCACTAAAAGAGTAATATCAAATACTGGCTGGAAGGAGGCAAAAGAACAGACCACGGGGCTATATGGTGGAAGAGCTAGCAGAAGGGCCAGCAAGTGCAAAAACTGTACAGCAGGAGCCTGCCTATCATACGTCAGGAGAACAAGATCAGAGTTTTTGGAGCAAAGTGTTGGGGGTAAACTGGATAGGTGCTGGGAAAGGTGAGGCAAGGCCAAGCCCCTCAGGCATGTATAGACCTTTGTGAGGACTTTATCTTTTATTCCAATGAGCTACAAAGCAGAGGACTTCGATGATTTAACTTACTTTTAGGTAGGCTCTCTCTAGCAAAGCTGTTGATGTGAAGCTAAAGGTTAACAAAGCTGGAAACAGGGAGACCTATGAGGAGGCTATTATAAGAATCTATCTGGGAAATAAGAGTAACTCTGAGCAGTGTGGAAATGGTAGTGATGGTAAAAAGAAATCATCGTAGTCTGGACATATTTTTGAAGATAGAATTTAAATTTGTAATTGCCTACAAATTAATTGTGGAGTGAGAGAGAAATAAAGTAATTAAACCAAATTTGAGCCTAAGCAATTGGAAGAATAGAGTTGCCATTAACTGACATAGAGGAGTCTGAAGGAGAATATGTTGTCTTGTTGGGAGGATCTAGATTGCGTTTGTCAAAATGTTAAGTTTGAGAGATATATTAACATTTAATAATGCATAAACAATATCTAATTAATTTATGTGAATATGCTTGGTAATTTATTAAGTGCCGTATAAATTTAGAAGAATGGACATTGAAGTTCTACATTATACCATAGGCCATGTAGAATAGATGCATCTAGTTTTATATATTATTTTAACATTCCTATCTCATTAAGTTTTTTGTTTGTTTGTATAATAGCTCCAGTTTCACCTGTATTTGTTCCTTATCCACATTTGCTTTTCAGACAGAGAAGTAATTAACTGCTGCATAATTTAGTATAGGTATATAAGGCTCATCTTTATAGCTTTTGGTCATTATGATCCAAGAAATGATCCAGGTAAGTTAATCATTGCAGTATCTTTTGCAAGAATTAAATTTAAATTTATTATAATTCAAAAGGAAAATTGGTCTCTAAAAATCTCAGTGCCAGAGATGTACTGAGATTTTTAGAGAAAACTCAAAAACATTCAACTTAGAAAGAGCATTGTCTAGCCAATGAAAATTAGTGTAGATCAGATAAAGTTTATTAGATCCAAGCAGTTACTTTTATTTATTTAATTTTTTGTGTGTAATATAGTTGACACACAGTGTTTGAAATTAGTTTGAAACATTAGTTTCAGGTATACAACATAGTCATTCAACTTCTCTATACATTATGCTCACTGCAAGTGTAGCTACCATCTGTCACCATACACTGTTATTACAATATCATTGATTGTATTCCCTATGCTATGCCTTTTATTCCTGTGACTTACTCATTCCATAACTGGAAATCTGTATCTCCCACTCTCCTTCACCCATGTTGCTCATCTGTCTACCTACCTCCTTCCCTCCGGCTACATGCAAAAGAATGAAACTGGACCACTTTTGACACCATACACAAAAATAAACTCAAAATGGATTAAAGACCTAAATGTGAGACCTGAAACCATAAAAATCCTAGAAGAGAGCACAGGCAGTAATTTCTCTGACATCTGCCATACCAACTTTTTCTAGATATGTCCCCTAAGACAAGAGAAACAGAAGCAAAAATAAACTATCGGGACTATCTCAAAATAAAAAGCTTTTGTGCAGCAAAGGAAACCATCAATAAAATGATAAGGTAACCTACTGAATGGGAGAAGATATTTGTAAATGAAAAATCTGATAAGGGGTTAATATCCAAAATATATAAAGAACTTGTACAACTCAACACCAAGAAAACAAATAATCTAATTTAAAAATGGTCAGAGGACCTGAATAGATCAAGCAATTTAGATCAAAATAAACTGATTATAGAAGGTGAAAGAAGAGGATTGTATACCTGAGAAAGTTGAAAAACACAGACTGGGTATTTAAACTGATGAAAATGAGTGGTCAGAAGTACTACTCAACACAAGCTTTGGAATACTTTGGAATAATATAGGAAGTTGTCTGACCAGTATAAGTCAGTAGAATGCATTCTGGTCTATGCAGGAAAAATAACATCAAAAAGAATAGAATTTTAAAAAAAGGATAGAATTAACTAAAATATTATTACTATAGAAAAAGAATTATTTTAGGATTCTAAATAAAGAGTTGGGGACAGATATATGTAACTTATAGTGAAAAGACATTAGAACCTCAGTTGAGTAGTTTTTGAGTGGTCTCATTAATTAAAATATCTGCCATTCTTCTCTTCCTTTTTGAGTCACTTTTCCCTTGTCTTTTGGTCATTAACACAGAATAAAGAACTACTATGCATTTAAATTGTTGCTAAGGGGAGGGATGCCTGGGTGACTCAATGGGTTAAGCATCTGCCTTCAGCTCAGGTCATGATCCCAGGGTCCTGGGATTGAGTCCCACATTGAGCTCCTTGCTCAGCGGGGAGCCTACTTCTCCTTCTGCTTACTGCTGCCCTTGCTAGTGCTCTCTCTGTCTGTCTGACAAGTAAATAAATAAAATCTTTAAAAAAATAAATATATCATTGCTAAGGAAAATTTTTCCTGTGTACACAACCTTCATTGGCCATGAAGCGATGAGGCTTTTTGGGTGCATATTGCATGCAAACTTATTTACCATTCCTATTAGATATTTCAAAATTAAATACCTGAGCCCATTTTTTGTATAGAGCTTATTTAAGTTGTTTAGACAATGGAACTTTTTAAAGATTATTAATTAAGGACATAAGTACTTTTTCAGTCATTTTATTCCCTTCCTAGTTTATATTTTTGTGAAAATACAAATACATAATTTTGATATGTGATATGTAATGTGAATGATATTAAAAGCAGTATATCTAACTGAAGGTCTTGGAGTGAGAGCATGATTCTCATATTTTAGCACGCACTGAAATCACTTGAGGGACTTGTTAAAACTCAGTTTATAGGTCTCATCCTCCAGAGTTTCCAATTTTGTAGGGCTGAAGTGGGGCCTGGAAATGCTGCTGGTCTGGAGATGGCAATTTGAGAGCCACTGAACCAGAAGAAGGAAAGGAATTTGACAGAAATCTGTAGTTGTCTTGATTTATTATCACACATAATTATCAGTTATGAACTATGATATTTATTGCTCTGTATATACATGCATAGAGAGCTATTTGCTTTTGAGTAGCAGCATTTGTTTAAGTGGTAGCTTGAGTCAATGCCTGATTTAAAGCCATACTGGTGAACTTTAAAGAGAGAGTTAAATATATTAAAATTGCAAGTTAAATATTTCTAAATTGAAGTTTTAATCTCTCATGGCTTGGTGTGGTGGCTTGGTGGTTAGGAGGAATTCTGGTCATGGAAATTAGGGAGGAATATATGCTAGTGCAGAGGATTGACTGAGTCGACAATAGACTCACTGAATATACATGAGTCAGCCCAGGGGCATCCTCATACAGCATCAGGAGGTCAAGAATAGTTGATGATGAAAGAATCATTTGAGGAGATGTGAAAGCCCTAAGTCTCATGTCTGTGGTAGACTCTGGAAGACTTGGGACCTTTGGGAATGCTATATACTGCCCTATTGGGGAACATTAGCTTTATATGAAGCTTTTTCTTCTGGTACTGCAGAAAAGCAACTAGGACAGAACCCAACCCAAGTTCCCAACAAATTATTTAAACTTAGTTTTGATTTTTCTTTAGCCATAATGCTAAAGATATCAACTTATCCATGTAAATAGTCATAGAAATCACTTTAAATTATCATAATTGTTATCAGCAATATTTAACTGTTATATGCAAAATGATTATAATGTATATTATAATTAATATCTCTTTAATATCTCATGGGTTTCTCTTAGGTACAAATGTAAAAAAAAGATACCTTCTATGTGCTGTCATTCCTGTATGTGAACTGAATAAATTAAAACTCTTTCACAGGAAAACCTATGAAAGATCTGGACCCATACTGTAAAATATTTAGCACAAAAGCATAATCTTTATAAGCCACGTTTTCTAAATATATGTTTTATTACAATGAGGAAGTCACTTTCTAGGTATAAGGAAACACATTAGGCACAAATAAGTAGATAATTTTGTCATGAATCTGCATATCTATAACCTCAGACAGAGTTATGGTACTCAGATTTTATAAATAAATTATATATTTCCAGAGAGATGTAGTTACAAAGGAATACAGAGTCATAGAACTTTATAATTAAAATACAAATAATAACAGAAAACAGGTTTCCACTTTTATAAATTATTTATATTTTAGAGTTTCCAGGTGACTTGTCTGTGGCTGGGCTTTCTGATGTCAATCCCAATCTTACTTCCACTCACAGTCTTTCAAACCTTCTAATAAATGTGATGGCAGCATTCATTTCATGAAGATATCTGTATATCTTTTAATTCCTAATGTAATTGATTAAGAAACCTGAAAAAAATTAGAAAACATAGACTTCCATTTTTAGGCAGCATGGCACACTAGATAATGTGAACAGCCGTCCTGATTTAACAGCTAAAAGTCTGGATTAAACAAAAATTTTAAAAATTGCTTGTAAATTTTGAGCTGGCACACAAAAAAAGGAAGAAATCTGCAGAGATAAAAATGGTAGTCAAGTAAGACCATGCTAACAAACCAGTCTTTGCCCCAAGGATTTCCACTGTGTTCAGGGCAAGTCAAGTTTTGTATTGATGAACGCATGGGGTATACAGACTAGGAATAAAAGTCAGAGCCCAGTGAATGTGGGAGTCCAATAAGAAACCTGCACATGAATCAATAGGGCTGCATTATGTCTTAGTTATAAGGATGAAAGAGAAATAAATTATCCAGGAAAAAATGGATGGCAAAGAAACTTGTCTATCTTTATTTTATTTTTTTTATTTTATTATGTTATGTTAGTCATCATACAATACATCATTAGTTTTTTGATGTAGTGATCCATGATTCATTGTTTTCATATAACACCCAGTGCTCCATGCAGTACGTGCCCTCCTTAATACCCATCACTGGGCTAACCCATCCCCCCATCCCCCTCCCCTCTAAAACCCTCAGATTGTTTCTTAGAATCCATAGTCTGTCATGGTTCATCTCTCCCTCTGATTTCCCCCCCTTCATTTTTCCCTTCCTTCTCCTAATGTCCTCCATGCTACACCTTATGTTCCACAAATAAGTGAAACCATATGATAATTAACTTTCTCTGCTTGACTTATTTCACTTAGCATAATCTCCTCCAGTCCCATCCATGTTGATGTAAAAGTTGGGCTTTCATCCTTTCTAATGGCTGAGTAATATTCCATTGTATATATGGACCACATCTTCTTTGTCCATTCATCTGTTGAAAGGCATCTTGGCTCTTTCCACAGTTTGGCTATTGTGGACATTGCTGCTCTGAACATTGGGGTGCATATGGCCCTTCTTTTCACTACATTTGTGTCTTTGGGGTAAATACACTGTAGTGCGATTGCTGGGTCATAGGGTAGCTCTATTTTTAATTTTTTGAGGAACCTCCACACTGTTTTCCGAAGTGGCTGTACCAACTTGCATTCCCACCAACAGTGTAAGAGGGTTCCCCTTTCTCCACAACCTCTCCAACATTTGTTGTTTCTTGCCTTGTCAATTTTTTCCATGGCTAATGATGATGAACATTTTTTCATGTGTCTGTTAGCCATTTGTATGTCTTCTTTGGAGAAGTGTCTGGTCATGTCTTCTGCCCATATTTTGACTCGATTATTTGGTTTTTGGGTGTTGAGTTTGAGAAGTTCTTTATAGATCTTGGATACCAGCCCTTTGTCTGTAGTGTCATTTGCAAATATCTTCTCCCATTCTGTGGGTTGCCTCTTTGTTTTGTTGACTGTTTCCTTTGCTGTGCAGAAGCTTTTTATCTTGATGAAGTCCCAAAGGTTCATTTTTGCTTTTGTTTCACTAGCTTTTGGAGCTGTATCTTGAAAGAATTTGCTGTGGCCGATGTCAAAGAGGTTACTGCCTATGTTCTCCTCTAGGATTTTGATGGATTCCTGTCTCACATTGAGGTCTTTTATCCCATTTGAGTTTATCTTTGTGTATGGTGTTAGAGAATGGTCAAGTTTCATTCTTCTGCATGTGACTGTCCAATTTTCTCAGCACCATTTATTGAAGAGACTGTCTTTTTTCCATTGCATAGTTTTTCCTGCTCTGTCGAAGATTATGTGACCATAGAGTTGAGGGTCCATATCTGGCCTCTCTCTTCTGTTCCATTGGTCTATATGTCTGTTTTTGTGCCAGGACCATGCTGTCTTGGTGATCACTGCTTTGTAATATAGCTTGAAATCGGTCAATGTGATGCCCCCAGCTTTGTTTTTCTTTTTCAATATTTTGTTGGTGATTTGGGGTCTTTCCTGATCCCATACAAATTTTAGGATTGTTTGTTCCAGCACTTTGAAAAATGTCATTGGAATTTTGATTGGGATGGTGTTGAAGGTATAGATTGCTCTGGGTAGCATAGACTTTATTTATTTATTTATTTCTATTATGTTATGTTAATCACCATACATTACATCAGTTTTTGATGTAGTGTTCCATGATTCATTGTTTACGTATAACACCCAGTGCTCCATGCAGAATGCACCCTCTTTAACACCCATCACCAGGCTAGCCCATCCCCCTACCCCCTCCCCTCTAGAACCCTCAGTTTGCTTTTCAGAGTCCATAGTCTCTCATGGTTTGTCTCCCCCTCCTATTTCCCCCCCTTCATTCTTCCCCTCCTGCTATCTTCTTCTTCTTTTTTTTTTTTTTTAACATATAACATATTATTTGTTTCAGAGGTACAGGTCTGTGATTCAACAGTCTTACACAATTCACAGCGCTCACCATGGCACATACCCTCCCCAAGGTCTATCACCCAGCCACCCCATCCCTCCCACCCCCCACCACTCCAGCAACCCTCAGTTTGTTTCCTGAGATTAAGAATTCCTCATATAGCATAGACATTTTAACAATGTTTATTCTTCTGATCCATGAGCATGGAATGTTTTTCCATCTTTTTGTGTCTTCTTCTATTTCTTTCGTGAGTGTTCGGTAGTTCCTAGAGTATAGATCATTTACCTCTTTGGTTAGGTTTATTCTGAGGTATCTTATGGTTTTTGGTGCTGTTGTAGATGGAATCATTTCTCTAATTTCTCTTTCTATAGATGCATTGTTAGTGTATAAGAAAGCAACTGATTTCTGTGCATTGATTTTGTATCCTGCCACATTACTGAATTGCTGTATGAGTTCTAGTAATTTGGGGGTGGAGTCTTTTGGGTTTTCCAAATAAAATATCATGTCATCTGTGAAAAGAGAGAGTTTGACTTCTTCTTTGCCAATCTGAATACCTTTCATTTCTTTTTGTTGTCTGTTTGCTATTGCTAGGACTTCTAGTACTATGTTGAATAATAGTGGCGAGAGTGGGCATCCTTGTCGTGTTCCTGATCTTAAGGGAAAGGCTCTCAGCTTTTCCCCATTGAGGATGATATTCGCTGTGGGTTTTTCATAGATGGATTTTATGAACGTTCCCTCTATCCCTATACTCTGAAGAGTTTTGAAACTTGTCTATCTTAAATTAGACTAGGGTTAGCAGATTTTTTCTATATAGGGGCGGAGAGTGAATATTTTAGGTTTGGTGTCTCTCATAATCACTCAACTCTGCAGTTGGAGTGCTAAGGCAGCCATAGGCAATATGCAAATGACTGGGCTCACTGTGTTCCAATAAAACTGTATTGATAGACACTAAAATTTAGATGTTATATTATTTTTACTTGCAATGAAATATTATCATTCCTTTGAATTTTTAACCATTTAAAAAATATGAAAACCATTATAAGCTCACTGGTTGAACAAGAACAGATGTCCTGTGTTTGACCCACTAGCCATAGTTTGCCAAAACCTAATATAGATGGTGTGATATTGGTACACAGATACAAGAATTGACAAATGAAATGGTGTGTAAAACCCATTAATGGACCCACATGTAATGAAAATTATTTATAATAAAATGGCCTTTGCATATCTGTGAAGAAGGTTAGGCTATTTAACAGGAGAACTGTTAATTTATACAGAAAAAAAAATTAAAACACCTGAAATTAAATCTCTACCTCATACTATAAAGAAGAAAACAAATTCTATATAGATGAAAGGATTGTAAGTGAAAGAAACATTTTAGAATTAATATAAGGAAATATTATTGTGTAGCTTTATGTTAGGGAGTAATTTTAAGCAGGACAAAAATATGCAACTGTAGAGCTGAACATCAGTACATTTGGTGATAATGACCTTACTATTAATAACCTCTGTATGTGTCAAACATCAAAAAGAGAGTGAAAAATATGTCATAAATGGATGACATGTATTTTCAGCAAAGAGTTAAGGTCCTAAATATAAAATGTAATCTGCAGTTTAATATAGAAAAACAAAACAGCCAATAGAAAAATGGGAAAAATAGTAGGAATTTCACATGAACACGGAAGAGGTGAGGTAAATGCAAATAAAAGTTCATGAGATGCCATTTTGCAACAACCATGTTTACAAAATATAAAGGTCTGATGGGAAAATAAATTGGTATCTTTAGTCACTTTAGTCATGGGGTAAATGAAATCTGTGCTTGAGCTATAAGCCTATCTATAGATAGCTTATAGCCCCATCTATAGAAATGCAACTGATTTCTGTGCCTTGATTTTATATCCTGCCACTTTGCTGAATTCCTATATGAGATCCATTAATTTTGGGGTGGAGTCTTTTGGGTTTTCCAGATAAAGTATCATGTCATCTGCGAAGAGTGAGAGTTTGTCTTCTTCTTTGCCAATTTGGATGCCTTTTATTTCTTTCAGTTGTCCTAGAAGGCTAGGACTTCTAGTACTATGTGGAACAACAATGGTGAGAGCAGGCATCCCTGTCCTGCTTCTGACCTTAGGGGAAAAGCTCTCAGTTAGTTACTCTTCATTGAGAATGATATTTGCTGTGGGCTTTCCTATATGGCTTTTATGATATTGAGGTATGTTCCCTCTATCCCTACACTGTAGAGAGTTTTAATAAAGAAAGGATGCTGTATTTTGTCAAATGCTTTTTCTGCATCAATTCAGAAGATTGTATGGTTCTTGTCCTTTCTTTTATTAATGTGATGTATCACATTGATTGATTTGTGGATGTTGAACCACCCTTGCAGCCCAGGAATAAATCCCACTTGGTCGTAGTAAATAATCCTTTTAATGTACTGTTGGATCCTATTGACTAGGATCTTGGTGAGATTTTTGGCATCCATGTTCATCAGGGATATTGGTCTGTAATTCTCCTTTTTGGTGGGGTCTTCAGTTTTGGGATCAAGGTTGGAATATTACCCAGCCACCAAAAAGGATGAAATCTTACCATTTGCATTGACATGGATGGAACTAGAGGGTATTATGCTAAGCCAAATAAGCCAATCAGAGAAAGACAATTATCATATAGTTTCACTCATATGTGGAATTTAAGAAACAAAACAGAGGATCATAGAGGAAGGGAGGGAAAAATAAAATAAGATGAAATCAGAGAGGGAGACAAACCATAAGAGACTCTTAACTATAGGAAACAAACTGAGGGTTGCTGGAGGGGAAGTGAGTGGGGGGATGGGCTAACTGGGTGATGGACTTTAAGGAGGGCATGTGATATAATGAGCACTGGGTATTATATGCAACTGATGAATAACTGAACTCTACATCTGAAACTAATGATACACTATATGTTAATTAATTGAATTTAAATAAAATAATATTTAAAATTCTCTCTGTTGCACCAAAGATTGTGAACAAAGCTATTCATGGCAGCCTTATAAATAAACATTCCAATACACTCTCTCAACAAGCAAATGTATACTCAAACCTCAAAAACAATTTTTTAAAATCTGGAACTCCCTCAAATATACATTAATTATAAATTATGATTTATTCAAACAGTGGAAGATAAATAAGTGGTGGGTAATAAATGAACAAACCCTTCATGGATCAATATAGATGAAGCTCCCAAACATATTTTTGAGAAAATTAAGTATGTTACAATAAAATATATAGATTGCAGCTTTATAAAGTTTAAAGGTGGGCAAAAATTACAATGTATGTTATTAGGGATATATATGGTAAAAATTGTGTAAGACTGTTGAATCACAGACCTGTACCTCTGAAACAAATAAAACATTATATGTTAAAAAAAAAAAAAAGAAGATAGCAGGAAGGGAAAAATGAAGGGGGGGAATCGGAGGGGGAGATGAACCATGAGAGACTATGGACTCTGAGAAACAAACTGAGGGTTCTAGAAGGGAGGGGGTAGGGGGATGGGCTAGCCTGGTGATGGGTATTAAAGAGGGCACTTCTGCATGGAGCACTGGGTGTTATACACAAACAATGAATCATGGAACACTACATCAAAAACTAATGATGTAATGTATGGTGATTAACATAATATAATAAAAAAATAAACTAAAAAAATAAAATAAATAAAATGAGCTCAGGTTTTAAAATAAACAAATAACCAAACAACCAATAAAATAAAATAAAATAAAATAAAGAGAAGAATCACTTCTTTAAGTGATTTTCATAAAATGAAGTAGTTACTTTGTGTGGCTGAAAGAGATGTAATCCAGGAGGAATACATATGCCTTTCTTGGCTGAGTGATAAATATATGGGGTTTTCTCATAATATTCATTTCATTTTTTGTACTATTTAGTATGTATGCAGAGTCCATAGTAAAAATGATACAGTGTTATATTTAGTCAGTGATATGAAAATTATTTATTTATTACTCTAGTATAGAACCTAAAACATGAGTTCAGAGCACAAAGGCCAAGAATTACAAAATGTATTGCCCATTACTGATGAGCATGTCTTCAGATAAAAGTTGTCTACCTAGAAACTTCATTATTACTTGTATTGCATTTTTATGTATTCCTGCTTTGTTTCTTATTTTAAATTTCACATTCTTAACTTCCTTTTTTTATTTCCTAATGCACATAATATTAAGACAAATCTATAAAAATGTATTTCTTATAAAAGTCCAATATCTTCTGTTTATCTACTTCTCCACTTTATTTTTAGAGATGTATTTTCAGAGCCCCTAGACATTTGTTCAAACAGTTCAATATCCTCCAGATTCAATAAACATACTACTGTTGGTTCCAAGTGTATTTTAAACAATTTGGATCTTACACATTATGAAAGTTGGCTGGATCAAAGATAACAGGGTTCATATCCAAAAAGCAAAGTGGTTAGATCAGGATAACTATAAAATAGATTGAACATCTAGACATGAAACATTTTGAAAGGAAATTTTCTATCATGGTACAATTTCTCAGTAACTAACACCTGTACAACAGCAAACACAAAACCTCACAACACACACACACACGAAATTAAATGAGCTAGCAATTGAAAATGCTTGAAATGATGCCTATTACTTAGTATATGCTCTGTGAATGCTTGCTAAATAAATAAATCCACACGTGAAAAGCTTATTTGGTATCAAAGATACAAATCCCAAAGGTCTTGTAGGAGGTTTGCACCAATGGTTTTCATTTCAGGGAGAACTGTATTTCAAACAACTTCATGACCAACTTTGTACCTTATTCTTTCCTCAAGTCCAGAGAAAATAAGAATACTGATATTTTACTTTTCAATCAACAGAGGCAGAAATAATTTAGTAAAATGACCTAAACATAGGTAAAGAGAACACTTGTAGTGAAGCAGGTGTTAGAATATTGTTCAAGAGACTACATTTTTTTAAAAGATTTTATTTATTTATTCATAAGAGACAGAGAGAGAGGCAGAGGGAGAAGCAGGCTCCCCGCTGAGCAGGGAGCCTGATGCGGGACTCGATCTCACGACTCTGGGATCATGACCTGAGCCAAAGGCAGACGCTTAACCATCTGAGCCACCCAGGCGTCCAAGAGACTAAAATTTAATGGTATATTTGAGGACTCATCTGATTACTTTGACAGCTTCAGAGAATGTAAAAAGTCTGGCAGATTGTGCATAGGCAAAATTGCAGGCCAAGTTTTACAAAGATTAATGAAATTATGTGATGAATTTGATCAATGTACTCTTAAAATTAAGAAAGTTTGTGTCAAACCTTTCTTTTTTATTTTCCTGCTGCCTACATCCACTCACCTATAATTTTTGCTGCCAGAAGAAACAAAAACAAAAGGCAAGTGAATTTATGCCTAAGTTATTGAGAATAAGTTACTTCATTTTTCCCTGCACAGCCAGATAATTTTGGAGAAAATAAAAATTATTAAATGCATATTGAAAAGAACTCAACACTTGAGTCCTATCACTTGTCTTTCCAAATATGACTGCATCATTGAAATTCAGGCTCTCTCCTGGGGGAAACAGTTCAAAAGGTAACTTAAATGTGTTAGATTGTTTCCTCCTGAAAGAATGTATTACTTGGTAAATACTTGTGTGCTGTTACACCTCAACACCAAAAAATAAGATAACTTGACATAATCTTGTTCTGCCTGGAAATTATTTAATCTTTAAGAGATACTTAAACCATTTAAGCACATAATTTCAAATAAAGAAGTTGACAAATATTATATATTGATGAAATCTGAAAACCTATAAAAATCTTTTCTGTTGTTTAAAAAAAAAGAAGAAAACGCTAATAATTATTGTAGGAAAGATACATTGATGAATTCTAAAATTGGTAGGTATTAAGGAGAAAGAAGATTCTGTATAGTCTCTAAGTATCTCCCCACCACCACCACCACCCACCACGACCAATTTACTAATGATTCAGGTGGTTTTAAGCCAAGGCCACAGATTTTTTTTTTTTTTAAAGATTTTATTTATTTATTTGACAGAGAGATCGAGACACAGCGAGAGAGGGAACACAAGCAGGGGGAGTGGGAGAGGGAGAAGCAGGCTTCCCGCCGAGCAGGGAGCCCGATGCGGGGCTCGATCCCAGGACCCCAGGATCATGACCTGAGCCGAAGGCAGTCGCTTAACCAACTGAGCCACCCAGGCGCCCCAAGGCCATAGATTCTTTACCCTGCCTTCAGGAGATATAGTTTAATGCACTTCCTGAGTGGGGCTGGAGTATGTGAATGGTATTTATTTTCTTTCTGCTATTGATATATTTTCTTGTGATTTTTAAGCTCCAAAATGCCTGTATCTGAGAGTTAGTCAACTTTCATGGAGGCACATATAAAAGGTAATGTACCAAATAATCATTTATATTACAAGTTTGTGCTGTCCCAAAGCAACCATGTCTGTATAGATATGTTAGAGTGATACTCTCCAATTTGGTAGCCACTAGGCAATGTGAATATTTATTATTAGGTTAAAATTAGACAATATTAAAATTTCAATTCCTTGGTCATACTAGCTACATTTCAAATGCTCAGTAGCCACATGATACTAGTAGCCACCACACTGGATAGCACGTTTATGATATTCTACCACTATCAACATAGAAAGTTCTGTTGGAAAGTGCTATGCTGGAGTAAAAAAAAAAAAAAAAAAAAAAGTGAAGGAGAAATAGACACACCCCAAAGGTTCAAAGGTCAAAATTTAATTGAGTTTTAAGAAATAGTTGCATAATGATTGCCAATATAATAAATCTTCTGTAAGAAATTCCCTGAGGCTAATTTCTTGAGAATTCCCTGTTATGTCCAGAGCAGAAATTTATTGCTCTGCAGAGAACACATCTAATCATCAGATTTCATGTGCAGTTGATTCCACATTCTGATAAAATCTAAGCTCTTAATGTTATACTCATTGTCCACTAAAGGTCAATATTTCTACCTTAGCCATCTGCAAAGTAATATGCATCAGATACTAATTAAATTTCAATAGGTGTCCAATATGGACAACTATTTTCTTTGGGGGGTTTCTCTGTTCCAGTTCACTGTCCGCAGCACTGGAAGAGTTATCTCTCATCTGCGGCCATACCACCCCGAACGCGCCTGATCTCGTCTGCAAGAGTTAGCTCCCTAAAAGCAGTTTGATGACATCTTTCCCCTGCTTAAAAAGCTTCAATAATTCTTACTTCCTAGGCAGTCTATATATCTTAGCAGATTGACAAAGCCCTTCTCAATATTTGCTTAACCTATTTGTTTAGCTTCATTTGCCATTTCCTTCCTGTCTTCCCTCTGGCAACATAAGCATTTTTCAGTATGCAATTCCTTTTTTTTTTTTTTTCTAGCTCCCTAGTCTTTTCCTGGAATGCTTTTCCATCTCTTCTCTGCTTAGGGTCTCCTCTTATCTTTCTAGACACAGCTGAGATACCCCACTTGCCATTGTATCCCTAGCATTTATTAACCACTTCACTCTAATGGTCCCTAGGATATATGACACACTTCCATAAGAATACTGTTCTATTCTACTCAAAGTATTTCTGTGTGCTCCTGTCTCCCCCACTAGACTTTGAACCCTCAATGGACAGATACCATGTTTTATGCCAGAGACACCTCACTTGCTATACATCCAGCACATGCAGGTATTCGGTAACTATTTATTGGCTAAATATCCTTTTATACTTGTACTATCAAATTCTCTAAATTTTATTTAGTTTGGAAATGGCATATTTAGTCTCACCTGAATATTTTACAAATGAGGAAACTGACACTAACAGACTGTAGTTTTCCTCAAGGTCAGGTTACTAACAGAGACAAAGCGGCTAAGGGAAATTGGAGGAGTTCCGTGATGATTAAGCATTTAATATAGATAATACCTCACTGGTTCCAGCTAAAGAATTGTTGAACACTACATCAAAAACTAATGGTGTACTATATGGTGGCTAAATGAACATAATAAAAAAATAAAAAGAAATGAGTAAAAAAAATAAGAAAGAAAGAAAGGAGGGAAGGAAGGAAGAAAGAGAAAGAAAGAAAGAAAGAAGAAAGAAAGAAAGAAAGAAAGAAAGAAAGAAAGAAAGAAAGAAAGAAAGAAAGAAAGTAAAAGAAAATAGAAGAAAGGAATGATCTCAGGGTGCCTGGGTGGTGCAGTCAGTTAAGCATACGACTCTTGGTTTTGGCTCAGGTTCTGATCTCAGGGTCATGAGATTGAGCCCCGCCTTGGGCTCTGCACTCAGCATGGAGTCTACTTGGGATTCTCTCTCCCACTCCCTATGCCCCTCCCACTCAGGTACTCTCTCTCTCTCAAATAAATAAATAAATCTTTTTAAAAAAATGTAAAAAGGGATGCTTGGGTAGCTTAGTCGGTTGTGTCTGCCTTTGGCTCAGGTCATGATTCCAGGGTCCTGGGATGGAGCCCTACATTGGCCTCTCTCCTCATTGGGGAGTCTGCTTCTCCCTCTGCATCCCCCCACTTGTGCTTATGCTCTCAATTTCTCTCTCTCAAACAAATAAAATTTTATCTTAAAAAATTAATAAAATAAAATAAAAAATAAAAAAAGTAAAAAAAAGACAAAAAGATGAAGGGAATGATCTCTTCTAACTTATAAAGGGAAGAAAAATAGAAAAGGACATTGGATTTTTTTAAGATTTTATTTATTTCTCAGAGAGAGAGAGAGAGCACAGAGCAGAGGGAGTGGCAGGCAGAGGGAGAAGCAGACTCCCTGCTGAGCAAGGAGCCTGATGCCGGACTCAATCCCAGGACCTCTGGATCATGACCTGAACCATTGGCAGATGCTTAACTGACTGAGCCACCCAGGTGTCCCAGGAGGTTGGATTTTGATGCACGAATCCAGAATTTTGCAGTCTAAGAAGTAGGGCACTGGAATATCCATTCCTTTTCAGTAGTCTACATGAAGGGGTAAAGGTGGTAGAAAGGATAAGCTGTTGGAAAAGTGCACTAATGCAGGAATGATAACTACTTATGTAGATATCATTTTTTCAAGTAATTTCTTTTTCAAACTCTTTTCAGGGTAAAGTTTTTAAAACATGGGGCTAAGAATGTCATTAGCCTTCAAATGTACCAATACCAAACCAAAAAGCATAAAAGGATCAGAAAAATGACGATGATGGCATTAGTCCATTGTTCTTCACCAAATACTATGGGAAGGTAAGCACACATTTAAATAATAATTAATATTATGTTGATTCAGGAGTTATAATAAGGACTGTGACCATCATGAAAACATGAATTTATTTATTTGTTTTTTGTTTTTAATAAAGATGTTGTTTATTTATTTGAGAGAGAGCACAAGTGGGGAGGAGGGTCAGAGGGAGAGGGAGAAGCAGACTCCCCACTGAGCAGGGAGCCCGATGCAGGGCTCAATCCCAGGACCCCGGGATCATGATCTTAGCCAAAGGCAACCACTTAACCAGCTGAGCCACCCAGGCACCCAAAAACATGAACTTAGAGAGCGCTTAGAGTTCATGTGAACCAACTTTATTTTTCAGATGAGAAAAATGAGATTAAGGGAAGGTAGGGAAACACTTGATTCATCACCTGGACTATTGTTATCCATCCAATGTTTTAATATTGTGGTTATTTGACATTTGATATTTTATCAAGGAACAGTGTTAAATACATCATGGGAGAATTACAAGTTATTTGGATCTTCTGGGACATTAGTTTCTACATTTTTCAGACTGCTGTCCATTTTGGCAAAATTCCCTATAAATAGACCAAGTGCAAATTCTTTTGGGGAAAAATACAAAACAAGATAGTCTTCATTAAGATTTATAAAAGAATGTTGAAAATTTATGAATTATAGAAATAATGAATCACATAAAGTAATTCGCTGTCAGAAAAAAAACCTAGATATTATTGTAGAGTATCCACCTGTAAGTGCCATCGTAATATGCACTGTACATTAAGAATCTCTGCTACAGACTGTTTCTTCTTCAATACAAATAAGAGATATGTACAACAGAATGACACATAATATATTTCAATTCACAAGTTATTATTATAGTTTTTAATCATTAGGGAAGAGTGTTGATTGATACTTAATTGAGTGGGTGTTTGATTTGGCTGACTATAGTAAGATAAATTGAGCTTATTTCTGATCATGTTTTTGATTCTTGTTTCCTTAAGAATGCATTAATCTATTGCATTATGTACGTGTTGAGTGCAATCTATATAGGTAGTAAAAGTAGGAAAAGGACCATGAAATTTGTAATCTGATAGATCTGAGTTTTATAGCTTGTTCTGTAATTTATTAGCCCTGTAACCTTTAAAAAGTCATATAAAATTTTCTTAGCTGTAGTTGTTTTGTTTGAAAGAACTTTCTTCACAAGATTGTGGTGAGATTTAAATAATATGTTGAGTATAAAGATGTTCAATGATGGTAATTACTCTTATTTGTCACTGAATTTTAAGTATAAGCAGGAAGACATTCTAAAAGCTCAGTCGCTAGTGGTGAGAATAAAATAACATAAATCAGAATTCAATATCAATTCAGTACAGGCACAAGAAGTGAGCCAGTTTCTAAATTACCATTGTGAAAGTTGAAAAATTCTTTCCTTGGGAATTTTCCAGTTTGGGATCTGATCATCTACCTAGTTACAAACCCCGAAACTGTGTCTGCAGCTGGTATGCATTTTAAGACCAAACAGCTTTTATTTGTATTTGTATCTCTGGAATACACAGATAAATAAAACAAAATTATTATTAAAGACATTGCTTATTTCAAAATTTAGAAGGGATAGACAGAAATACGTTTAGGCTGGTATTACTCCCTGGACAAGAAGATAAAGTTCAAAAAAAAATTAGTTTGTCTATATTTTACTACAAGGACCCTTGGCTATTTTTTAGTTCTAGGCCAGCTAAATGTTAATTTGAAATTATATGATATTTGTTTTTCATGAGTCCTCTAGTTTATTTCCACAGCGGGATTCTAACAATGCAATGAGGATAAATATAACCTAAATAAAAAGGCCCCGTTTTTGACCATGATGCCTGAGTTAGCACTTGTAAATTCTCAGAAACCTCTTTTCTAAATATTAAGGAAAAAGCACAATGATTGAGAATTGTTTTATCTGTGTTTTAACTCAGATATAAACCTCAGACTGATGGTGGGATTAGAGTCCATTTTTATGAGCAATAAAGCAACATTTGAAGGGAAAAAATAAAATATATTTGAGTTAACCGTGAATAACAAATGACTACAAATCAAATAGAACATTTCTTTATAAATTGGTATCTGTTCTTATGAGTTTAGTAAATTGGAATCACACTTAGTTTTCATATATGTGGATTTTCCAGGGAAGAACTCAGGTCAAAGACAGAAACGTGTTAACACCTGATCTCTTTGGAATCTGTAACCTATGTGTGATATTACAAAACACCAAGTTGTGTCTTTTAGTTGAACTAACCAGAAATATGTTTACCATATGAACATCTTTTTCTTAATTTTTAAAGTATTTTATTTATTTATTTATTTATTTGAGAGGAGAGGGAGGGGCAGAGGGAGAGAGAATCTCAAGCAGACTCCACGCTGAGCATGGAGCCTGACTTAGGGTTCTATCTTAGAACCTTGAGATCATGACCTGAACAGAAATCAAGAGTCAGATGCTTAACTGACTGAGCCAACCTGGCACCCTCATCTTTTTTTTCTTAAACCTCATTATATGAGGAGACATATATTGCATACGTACCAATGTTGTACACATGACCTATTTCTCTTTATAACCACAGTATAAGTGGAGTGCTATTTTGTATTCCTTATTTTAAGATAAGGTCAAGTAACTTCCCTAAAGTCATAGAGCTAGTAGATGTCAGATCTGGATTTTGAACTCAGGCATAGTGGCTGAAGTATCTGTGTTCTGCTCTTAGCCACTATACATCACCTCTCCCAATTATAATTTAAGGTAAATCACTTGACATCTTTACATGTCATTTGCCTCATCAATAAAAATGGGAAATTAATAGTACCTTCTTCATAGGGTTCTGTCTGGAATATAGTAACTTTGCAGTTTAGGTGTTAGTTATTACTGTGTTCTGTGTAATGGGAAAGGAAGATGTTTAACAACTCAATTATGTGTTTTTAATGCTTCTAATTCTACTCTAAATACATGTGTATTGGGGGAAATCTGGCAATAGCTCTGAGTGTCTAGTACTGCCATATCCTATAGGAAATTTGAGAGTATACAGCTGATTCTCCTACCATTAATTATTTGATAGCCACTCTGTCAATATAAGGGTAGTTGAAGAGGCTATTAATGAGGACTTCTTGGAAGAATTTTCTGTGAGCTATGCCTGTATCCCCTGGAATTTGAGACATGCAGTTACTGGTGTCTGCCATTTGCTGGATTTGATGGTTAATTTATTGTGTCATTTTAAGACTGGCCACTTTGGTGTCCAGATTAAACATTGTTTCTGGGGGTCTCTGTGAGGGTGCTTCCAGATGAAATTAGCATTTGAATTAGTAGACCCAGTAAAGTAGACTCTCCAGTGTGGGTGGTCATCTTTTAATCTCTTGAGGGCCTGAATAGAGCAAAAGGTGGAGAAGGGGGAGGGATTTGCACCTTTTTCCTGCCTCACAGACTGATCTGGAACACCTCATCTCTTATTTTCCCACCCCTTGACTGGGATTTATGCCATTAATGCCCCTGGTTCTGGGATCTTTGGACTTAGACTAAATTATAAAACTAGCTTTTCTGGGTCTCTGGTTTGCAGCTTCTCAGCCTCCATAGTCCAGTGAGCCAGTTCCTCATGGTTCTAGAGGAATAGAATGTTAAGGATGAGTTTTCTGAATTGGTTCTGGAGTTCTTGAAATTGGTTCACTAGTCTGATTAGATTGAAAGACTCCAGTAACTCCATTTGCAGTATTAAAGAGAGCACTGATAGTCCATGTTGTGATCTGTTCATAGAGATACACAAATGATCTGCATTGGATATTTCTCATTGACTTCTTATAAGAAGCCAGGAGCTAGGTGGCTATTTCTATATGATACTTTCAAACATTGTTGGAAAACTAATGAATATAATGACATTGGTTGGTTGTTCCTAATATCCCTGGGCAAAGAGGTGGAAAAAAAAAAAGGGATAAACTCAGGGATTAGAATTCCCAGCTCTAGGGCAGCCTAAATGACCTAAGAGCTTCTAAGTGTTCCTGAAGGAGAGCCTTACCTCCTATAGCCACTGGACTGAAGCTACTGAAAATCAATGCAGAACCTATCCTGTGGCTGGATGACAATGCAAGTTGAACTCTCAGCCTCACAGGGTGTCTACTGTTCAAGTGAGGGCACTGACTGGGAAAGAATGAGATCCTGTAAGTTGGGGTGAGGAGGTGTGGGAAGACAGGGGCTGGGGCGCATTGGGCCTCTAAATTCTGATGAGTCTTCTTTCCCAGTGGAAGAGGTTTCCCCAACCCTGATGGAAGCATACACTGGAAAAAAAAAATATGTATATGTAAAAGGGTGGCTCCACCTGGCAGAGCCAAAAGAGAAAAAGAAAGAGAAGGGGTGAAGGAGGGGGACATGGTGAAGAGAAAGAGAGAGAGAAAGAGAGAGAGAGGGAAATAGATAGGTTGGAAGAGCAGTCTATATCTTCACAGAAGGTGAAACAAGAGTATGATTTTTGTAGCCAGACCTGGATTTTACAAAAGGGGATCAGCCTGGAGACATTTTTAAAAGAAATCCATTCCAAAAAAACCACTTGTAATGATGTGCTGATAAATCGATTCTTTGAAAAATAAAAAAGGAATACCAATTTGTAGCATTTTCCAATCTCTGTGGTATAAATAGGTATAAATAATCCCACCATAGCCAACTTCAAGCTACCAATATGACATGGGGAGAGGGGGCATGACCCAGAGAAGAGATGCATACGATCAGCTCTCTAGTCAGTATGAGCTAGATCTAGCATAGCACTGAAGTGTGCAGGGAGATTTGAAAAGCAGCCTACCAGTGAAGACCTTGCCTTCATTAGAGGAATTACTATTAGAGACCCACTCCTGGGAACCTCAGAGGAACTAAGAAAAGGCCAGCTATTGTGCATCCACCATATCTAGATAGCATCAAAACTAGACTACAGTTGTAGTCTAGTCAAGGAATTCCCTTTCTTCTCTACCCCACTTCCTGTTCAGCTTGAACTCTGATGGATCACAGTGACTGGGGAATAGGTAGACAAGTTCCAGAGAGGAATCGAAGACTGACCATACCTCTGTGCACCCCCACCCCCCTTGGTTTCCTATCCTGAAGAAAGGATAAAATGTTGGAGACTGGAAAACTCCGTGTTGGATAGAGAACCAAGTTTCATTTTCTACTGGGGGTGGACTTTTTAATTACTAAACAACTAAGAAGTGACAAGAAAAGCTATGTGAACTGCCTGGGATTTCATCTAAGGAAGTTATAGAAAAAATAAAGTTTGTTTTTTATTGCACCTGCCAAATCAGTTATAGCTCCACTGAATCTTCTATGCCTGATCAATGCCACATGAGATTATGTTAAGAGTTCTGGATTGTTTCTGCTCTCATTTGTAGATAATATGATTCCTTTTAATAATGAAGAATTACAGAGAGGTAAGCAAATCAAATTAGGATGATGATTTATGTAAATGTGTCAAAATGAAGAGAGCTTGTCTGTGGCAAAGTAGAGACATCTATATGAGCGTGTGTAATTATATTTGCTCCCAAATTGCTCTGTAAAGTTTCTATCCTATTTGTATACCTCAATCCCAGTTTCCCTGAGAAATCACAGGTACCTGTTTATAGAATAAAATATTTTCTAAAAAAAAGATTGCATATATACTATTTGATGCCACCATAGTCAGCAAATACAGAAAGGGATTTGATTGGATGACAGGGGTATCTTGTGAAACGTTCTGTATTTATACATAAAATCACATACACGTGAAGGTTCTCAGCAGAGCCAGTATGTCTGAAATACTCTACCTTCAAAGTGTAAAAATCCAGGCTCTCTTCCCAGCTCTGCTACACCTGCTATATGATTTAGGCAGCTCTCTTGACCACTCTGAGCTTTCTACATAAAATGTTCCCTACTTCAGAGAATTCCAATTTGTACACTAGTGCTCTAAAGGCCTTCTTCTCAAATGTTGCTATACATCATTACATCATTTCTAGTCTTGTCACTGGAACCCATACCAAATGGTCATAAGTTTAATTCTTCAATCAACTGGCTACCTGCCCACCTTCAAACATACTTAGCATACTTGTATTCTTAGGTCTCTGATAATTGACTTGCAGCATTTAATACTTATATCTTATATAAACTGGAAAGGGAATATAACGTGCATGAAAATAATTATTTTTGAGTCTTAAAAGAGTAACAATAACTTTGAAAGTGTTAAAGGCAATGAGGTGTTTGTATCTCTACAGTATCACCCAACCAGTTTAATTTCTTTCTTTTTTCTTTTGTCACTGAAATGATTGTTTTCAAAAATTGATCATCAGAATTGACCTGTTGTTTTGATGTTATAAAAGTACAATCTATGTTACTCTGAGGGGGACTGTTTCCTATTAAGGGCCATTGATCCACAGAAAATAAATCAACTGAAAGCTGCACAAGAATACACATAGCTTATAAACAATCCATTTCTCATCTAAATTAAAAAAAAAAGCAAATGAAATGGTTATTTATACACAAAACATATATCATCTCTAAAATATTTTAATAACATGTCAGTTAAAAGAAAGAAGGGTAAAAGGAAATACTAGAGACAGAAAAAGAAAAAGAAATTAACATATATGCCAGAGAATGCTATACAAAAGCCAGAGGAGAGAATCATGTTTCTATACATAAATGTAAAGGGGAAAAGAGAATTGCAGATACCAAAAAGAACATGCAGTTTGGTGTTTATGTGTGGGGGTGGGGGTGGGGGGGTGTGCCCACATACTTATGAGAGAGTCTAAAAAAGGAGAAATAGATTTCTATATAGCAAAAATATTTCCTAGAATAATAGCTCCTAACTACAGTTCTTATTAGAGGCATGTTTTATTCTCCTTCTTACAGGAATAGTAATAATAAAAAAAGACGATTTCTTGACCCATGTATTGTGGACTTTATTAAATTAAGTTGCAGGCTGACATCTTCCAGCTACCACCCACACTTGACAAGTAAGCCAAATTTCAGTTCTTTCATCAATTTGACTCTTCATGCCTTCAATGCCATTCCTGGAGTGACAGTATAACAATAACATTTTTAGCAAGAACACCTTCACACATATTTTCTTTTAGATAATTGGCTTGTCCCAATGACTGTGTTTAAAAAACTCTACTGGTCCGTGATCATTACATAGTGACATTTTCTGTGGACAGGCATCTGAAGTTACAGGTTCACAAGTCAAATCTATTTAGAGAGACAGGAAAGAAGTTGGAGTTTGGGTTTAGGTACATATAGCTTAAATTTCAAGGTCTGTTACTTACTAAACATTTAATTTTATGTAGACTTCTTAAGTATTCTGATTTATTTTCCTGTCTTTAAAATGAAGATAATGAGGGATGCCTGGGTGGCTCAGATGGTTAAGCATCTGCCTTCGGCTCAGGTCATGATCCCAGGGTCCTGGGATCGAGCCCCACATCGGGCTCCCTGCTCAGCGGGGAGCCTGCTTCTCCCTCTCCCTCTGCCTGCCTGTCTGCCTACTTGTGATCTCTCTCTCTCTCTCTCTGTCAAAAAATAAATAAAATCTTTAAAAAAATAAATAAATAAAATGAAGATAATGGTATCATTTCAAGTAGGTCACTGTGAGGATTAGAGCTGATAGATGTATAATTCCTTCAATGTAAAGGCACTCTGTAAAAGGTAGTAGTAACTCTTGCCATTGTTATAGTATGCATAAAATGGAGCACAGGAATTTTTTTTTATTTTCTTATTTTGAAAATTATTAATATGAGAGCTATAGTGTTTATATCTAGTTTACATTTAATTGTATGTGAATGTATATATATATATTCTAATTATATGTAACTGGAATATGTAATATACTCAATATATTACTCAGCAACTCCTGATAAGAGGTTTTTTAAGATATTATAAGTATTAGTTTACTATTACTTTCTAAGGGTTATATGCAATTAAATTCTGGGTATTAGATGATACTTCATAAATTTATTATTGGTCTTTGACTGGAATGTATCATCAGAATCTCTAGCAAGACAAAGCCACGTACATATATTTTAGTTGTTTTTTTTTTTTTTTAAAGATTTTTACGTATTTATTTGAGAGCGAGAAAGAGTGTGCACAACCAGGCAGAGCAGCAGAGGGAGAGAAACAAACAGATCTGCTGAGTAGGGAGCCTGACGTGGGGCTCAATCCCAGGATCCCGGGATCATGACCTAAGCTAAACGCAGACACTTAACTGACTGAGCCACCCAGGTGCCCCTAGTTTTTTTTTTTTTTACTATTTCTTCTTAAGTCTTCAAAGTATATGTTACATATTTTCCTCTATGTAAGTTAAGCAAACTTATAATTTCATGCTTCATTCAAATGGATTTTATTACATTTATTTTTATTTCTTATTTTTATAGAAAATGTTTTCGTGTGAAATATGAATATCTAAATATCTTACCAGGTTTATTATTGCTTTTCTTTCACCTGCATAAGAGAAGACTTGGTTGCAACTAAATGCTATCCACACTCTTTTTCAGCTTTACCTTTATCCTGTTTCAAGAAAAGAAACATCACTTTATTAGAACATGATTTAAGGAGAGTATTGAACTGTGGTGTTTGCGCTACAGTGGCAGGACATCTAATTCAATCATATATGTCTAAACTAAGTATGACTATTCAGGCAGATTTGTGTATGTACACAAATTTACAAATAGTCAACTCTTCAGTTACGGTACCGAGAGTAGTTGGGCAGAAGCAAGGGCTTATGGAAGCTGAATTTAATTATTTAATTTTACCATCTATTCAATTATGATTATATTTTAGTGGGCAAGCTTCCCTGATATTTCAACTTCAGTTAGAGTTAAAATGTACTTATTGTCCCCAAGACATCCTGCTGATGGAAGAATTGATTTCCCATTTGTAATTGGGAATCTACTGTGTTTATGCATGGCTAATTCTATACATACAGAAATATCCCCAGGAAAAAAAATACCTCTTCTCCTCTTATCTTAAATATTTGGGCAGTTTGGCACCATTTATTTTATACTAATGGGGATTTGCAAATTTCATTACAAATAACATTGTGAAACTATTGTAATATCCATTTCCCCAGCCCCTAGCACCAAATTTTGATTCAATCTGTTTGTTCAAATAAAACACACTGTAGACCTTTTGAAGCAGATGGTGCAGATTCTTATTCCAAAACAAGAAAGCAAAATTGCTGCATTTCAGAAATACTGCAATGTTTTTACATTAGAAAAAACAAAGATACAAATGTTTCTTAATGAGATGTACTATTCAATAAAAAGCTAATCCAGATACCAAGTATTGTACTTTGTGTTGTATAGGAAAACATACCATCAGCTTCAGAAATATCAAAATGTTGGTTCTCAGTTTGGGATATTAAATTCATAAACTATTTTAGTTTTGTTCACCAGTTAGAATAGTATTCATACTATTTATTATTTCATATTATATATCAGCATTTATGCTCCTTGTAAATATACCATCTTAGTTTGCTCAGGTTGCCATAACAAAATAGCTGAAGCAACAGAAATGTACTTTCTCACAGTTCTGGAGACTGGAAATTTCAAGAGCAAGGTTCGGCAGGTTTTGGTTTTGGTTTGGTTTTGGTTTCCAGTGAAGGCACTCTTCTTGACTTGTAGACAACTGCCTTCTGCTGTGTACTCCTTTGGGTTCTTCTCAGTGCATTGGAATGGAGAGACACAGAGAAGAGAAGGGGGGCAGAATTTGCTAGCTCTCTGGTAGAGAGCAAACACTCTGTAACAGAAGTGAATGCCTTTGATGGGTTTATAAGCTGAAGACACAGCTGAAGAAAGAATTTCTGAGCTAGAAGATGTTTCAATACAAACCTCAAAAACTGAAAAGCAAAGAGAACAAAGACTGAAAAAGGAATACAGAACAGAATGTCCAAGGATTGTGAGACAACTCACAGGGAGAAGAAAGAGAGAATGAAAGGAACAGAGGAAATATTTGAAACAGTAATGACTGAGAATTTCCCCAAATTAATGTCAGACACCAAATTACAGATCCAGGAAGCTCAAAAAACACCAAATAGGTAAATGCCAAAAAAAAAAAAAAACCACACTACATCTCTGCATATCATTTTCAAAGTTAATAAAAAAAACCCCACAAACACAAAATCAAAGATAAAAAAAGAAATCCTGAAAGGAGCCAGAGGGAAATAACACCTTACCTACAGAGGACCAACTAGAAGAATTGCATCAGCTTCTCCTCAGAAACCAAGCAAGAAGAGAATGGAGTATTTAAAGTGTTAAGAGAAAAAATACACAAACTTAGAATTCTGAACCTTGTGAAATTTTCCTTCAGAAACAAAGGAGATATAAAGACTTTCCCAGCTAAATAATAACTGAGGGAATTAGTTGCCAGTAGACCTGCCTTGCAAGAAATGTTAAAAGAAGTTCTTTAGCGAGAAGGAAAAAAAGTATGGGTCAGAAACTCAGATCTACATAAATAAAAGAAGAGTATCAAAGAGGAAATAAATGAAGGTAAAATGAAAACCTGTGTTTTTCTTATTCTTAATTAAACTAACAGATAACAGTTTGTTCAAATTTATACCAACAATACATAATATAAAATTATGTATACGTATTATATGTGCTTGTGTGAGTGTGTGCGTTTGTGTATATATATATACAAACACACACACACACATATATAGGCACACATACATGTATATATACACATATATATGCATATATATGCTGTATATACTTATATGTAAGTGAAATGAATGATAACAATGATACAAAGAGCAGGAGGAAGGAATTAGGATAGTTTTGCTATTACAAAGTACTCACACTAACTGCAAAGTGGTATAGTGTTATTTGCAAGTCAGCTTGGATTAGCTGTAAATGTATATTGTAAACTCTGGAGCAATAACTAAAAAAATGTTTAAAAAAGAAGTATAACTAATATTCTAAGAGAAGAGAAAATGGAATCATATTAAATGTTTAATCAAAATCACAAAAGGCAGAAAAAGAGTAGAAGACAAAGATAACAAAGACAAGAAAATGAATATGGTAGATAGTAATCCAATTAAAATAATGACCATGATTATTATAATGATTCATTAATATTGTCATTATTAGATTTGCAGATATTTTAAAATATAAGTCAACAGACTCTCTCATATCTAGATAGAAGTTAAATGATGAGCTTTTATAATAAGCAGGAAAAAAGTATATAGGAAAAGGAAACTAAAATATATTATGTGACAAGTATGTGCTTAGAGTACTACTTTATATTTTAAGTATTATCCTTATAGTAAATGAAATGTGGTTCTCCCCTATAAGGAACAGACTTTGTTACATTCATTTAATACTTAACCATTGAATTACTCTGCCTCAGTCCTCCACTCATTGTATTGGTAGGAAATAAAATCCAGTAATGTTTAAGTATCTCTTGTGCCCCAGATGCTCATATAAGATCCCAAGCTTACGTGGGGTTGAGCTCACATTGCTCCAGCTCACCTCTTAATGTGGCCACGGGTGTGGTGGACAGTTATCTGCAATTTCAGACTTATGCTGACAGTGTCCCCCATGATACATGTGCTGTGTCTCTATCCAGTTCTCCACCCAGGACCCAGGATTTTCCCTCAGATCTCAGAAGTCCATTTATAATGAGATATCCAATATAGAAAGCAATAAGTTAGTGACAGAGTATTTCACCATTCATGCACACAGACACACATGCTCACATACATATATACAAACACATGAAGCCGATTCTTATTTTGTGGGGTTAATTATTGTTATGGATTGAATGTATACCCCAAAATTCATATGTTGAAGTCCAAAACCCCAGTGTATTAGGATTTCCTGCCAATGTCTGACTTCCAGCCTCCAGAACTGTGAGAAATAAACCTTAGATGAGAATGTGTCCATCGTGCAATTCCTTTTTTGGATATGCACATGCACATGTCCACAAATGAATTCAAAAGCACCACAGATAGTAATTTGAGGATTAAAAATAAATTCTAGAGGGTGAATTTGAAAATGTGGAATTTACAAATAATGGGCAATTACTTATATAGTCATATTTTGATGTATTTTAACTTACATATAATATATGTGTTTCTCTAAATATCCACAGATATTTACCCATCCCCTAAACATACATGGTCCAGATCAGTTGAAAAAAAAAAAAAAACCACAAAAATCACTCTCTTTATGTCATAGAAACAAATTGAAAATAGCTTTCTTTGTTCCTTGGGGAATGAAGGATTACACTATATGGGGAAATTATTGTTCAACTGCCATGTATTATATATCCAAACAGGGGCTTATTAGAACCCTAGATGGGCTTTATAGTGATTCACAATAAAACATCATTGCCTTTTATAAAAAGTAAGTATGAATAGATTTTGTTGCTATACTACTAGTATCCCCTTTAACACAATATGATTTTAAGATATATGAACCTTTTTTATGGGCGCCTGGGTGGCTCAGTCGTTAAGCGTCTGCCTTCGGCTCAGGTCATGATCCCAGGGTCCTGGGATCGAGTCCCACATCGGGTTCCCTCCTCGGCGGGAAGCCTGCTTCTCCCTCTCCCACTCCCGCTGCTTGTGTTCCTGCTCTCTCTATCTCTGTCTCTGTCAAATAAATAAATAAAATCTTTAAAAAAAAAGATATATGAACCTTTTTTATTTGTACTTAATTTAGCCACTATTTGAAATCAAAGTTTGTGTAACAAGATCTTAATGTTTTGCTAAAACATCTTCAAAGAATTTTTACATCAGTGTATCTCTTTCTTCCTTTTCACCCCCACATTCCTCTGACAATCTACTGTCCACTGAGATTAAAGTCTCTAGACTAGTTTACTTAGAGAAGCAAAGGATGAATAGAAATAGTAACTTCATATGGAGATCGTTCGCAGGCTCACTAACTCCATTTCTTCTGCTTTTTTTTCTCAGACAGGAAATATATTTGAATTGTTAGAATATGAAGGCCCTGATTTTTTTAACTTTAATATGGAAATGAATTTCTGACTCAAGAAAAAGCTGTCAATTTTTAAATGTATTTGGCTTCTTCCATATACATCCCTGTGAATCCTTCATATTCCTGCTTAGTCCCTTGTGGAAATATATTATTTATATTGAACAAGGAGCTGACACTCTACTGTACCTCTTTCTCCAAATCACTTAATTTTAAAAGATAGGATAAAAGAAAAAGACATGTTTACTTGAAAGACCAGTTTTTTGAGCTAAGCATTTGTTTTTCACCTGTGTGTATTTTCTTTGGTTTCACCCCTGAAACAAAGTGAGAGAGGAAAAAAAAAAAAAAAGTACTACAGAAAAGACTTATTCTCTATCTGGCATTTTTGCTGCTATTTAGACAAATCATGAAAACTTAAAATTATAAAGATCAAAATAGCTAAGACCTTGTCTGAAGAGGCTCCATGAACCATTTAGTGCAGCGAGCTTAGAGGAAAGGAAGGAATGCTTAATTTTGCATTATGTATTAGAACATCTCATGGTCCTGTAGAGCAAATTGCTCCATAGACTGGGATTTTCTTTCAATGTTTATTATCAGTATCTCCCTGGGAAAAAATCTGATCAACTATAAAAGTAAGGGTAGATGATTGGTGAGGTTGGATAATGTATGGTGTCAGAATGGCCAAGACTCTACCCATTATCTCATTTCCAAATCTGCCTGCAAATAATGACCTATTCTTCACAGAGCAGAGAAACTAATTTCTGAAATCCTTCCATACTTTTGTGTGGTATAATAAAAAGACTGCTTTACTAAGAATCAGTATTTTACAACAGTATTTTGCACTATTAAATTTTGCACCTAGAACTTAGAAGCTGTTGGACTTTGGTAAAGTCATTTTCCTTCTAAGGACCCAGTTCCCTTAACTGCTTTAATGGATGCAGTAATACTTCCTGTCTTAAGGTGCAGAATTTTGGTATTAAATGAATGGTGCTCTATAAGTGTCAAGCTGCTCAACGGGTGTTGTTCTTTGGAATACTTAGGCAATATAATTTGAGTAATTCACACCCGAGAAATAAAAAATGTGTAACCAAATATCAAATTGTAATTTTGAAAAAATCCCTGAAATAGAAAAAAAAAAAACCACCCCCCTCAAAATCACCATATGTAAAATTTACAAAGGAAGTCAATCAGAAATGGTGCCATGACTTTTGGACCCTTGGACAAAACAAGGCAATAAAAATGGTTTGGACCTGAAGATATCCTTCTGGAAAGAGTGATAGACTTTAAGTTGTCATCTCACTTCATGTGGGAAGGAAAGGAGGAGACTGACTCTTGCTTCTATCTAAGATAGTTGACCAACATATCTGCCTACCATTTTCCCCACCCCAAGGTCAGATTTACCAACAGTGAGAATTTGGTTGCCCTTCAGAGCAGAAATTATTGTTTATTACAATATTACTTATTTCTGATTGTATATTATGTCCATGTAATTTTGGCTGAGTGCTTGCAAGCTTTGAAGCTTCACTCATGGCTTACTGGCAGAAAGCCCATGGGTATAGTTCTTCCACTTGGAGCACAAAGACGGAACAATTTTCCCTGGGTCACTGGTATACAGTACTGAATTCAGAATATGAATTCCAGTCACTGTCCACCTTGTCAAATACTTGTTGTATTCCTATACATAAATGTCAGATTTTATGGAATTGGGTCCAAATTGACCCTTATGGCAGTCATTGTAAACTTTTACAAGCTGGCTGTGTCTTTTGCCTCATCTCCCCTGTGATTTCTGAGGCATAGTCTAACCATAATTCAAAACCATTTTATTTGGATCCTAGGTCATGAAGTTCATCCAAATTCTCAAGTTTTTCTATTACTGGTTCCTATGCCAGTGGTTCTAAAGCTTGCTTTCTTCATAGGTCTATTAACATTGTGCTTGTACCCCTGACAAGAGTATTTGCAATAACAGAACCCAGCATTGGCCTTGAATTAGCTTTAGGAAATCTGGGAATCACATCTCAATAGTTATACAAAGAGACTTTAATTTGTTAATGAAGAGGAAGTGAAAACTATTTTTCAGTCTACTTCTTTTCAATGTTTTTTTCCCTAAATTTAGCAAGCTTTTGCATCTCTGAATAAATTATCTGCAAGGAACGTAGAGTTTCAAATAACACATATCTCATGATTTGCAAATTTGAATTCTTCATTCTTTCCAAAATACTGCTAAGATGTTGCACTATTCTAGTGATCACAGTGCCTCATAATTGAAGATCCATTTTCATATCACCTAGTTTCATAATTTGACTCAGGATAGCATAGAGGAGGGTGTTAACCTGGGGTGTACCTGACCATTACTTATCTCAGAGAAGCCTCCTGGCCTCCTCAAATTCTTTTTTTTTGGGGGGGGCTCCTCAAATTCTGAACCTGTTGAAGCTGGCCCAATATGACTTAATCTCTAAATGTTATCATAGTCCCCAAACACTTTTCTTTTTCGCAGATTTTTTTTTTTTTGAGAGAGAGAGAGACAGAGAGTGCAACAGGGGGAAGAAAAGAGGGAGAGGGAGAGAGTCTTAAGCAGGCTCCACACTCAGCACTGAGTCTGTCCTGGAGCTCAATCTCATGACCCTGAGATCATGACCTGAGCCGAAACCAAGAGTTGGACACTTGACTGAGCCACCCAGGTGCCCCACAAAACACTTTTCAAAAGCAAGAAACTATTCTAAAAAGATATCTATCATTTATGCTTATCCTTTAAACAACATTACAGGGAGGATCCTATAGGTAAATCCACAAAGTACTTTTTCTTTTCTCAATTTCTTCAAACCTCTTATTTTCTGGAGATTCTCATTTACTCACCCCTACCACCTCCTCTATATTTCCTGGGCAGTGTACTTCCTTCTCTAGGTTCCTCCTTTGCTAATTATCCCAGCCCTTTGCTATGTAGATTAATTTAGTACCTCTTGCTAAATTGTTCTAGTTCTCTTCCTCCTCTCAGAGTCTGTACTTTTCTGATTATTCTTTGATTCTGCATCACAAAAGGCAGGAATGAAAATAGTTACTTATTACAGTCTTTTCTTTCGAGAGCACTGTAAATATTTCTGCTTATACTGTTTTCTTGTCACAAAAATGATACCAGTCAAGAGATAGAGATTATGTGAGGGTGTGACAAGGCATTTTCAGAGGATTGATTAAAATATATATGAAAATGGTCATTTTACCAGCTCTCTATTGGAAAGTCTAAAAATTTATGGAATGAAAGCAATTCTACATTAATTTTTTTTATCAAGTTAAATTTAAATGGCCGTGTCATGGTGAGAGCCAGTGCCTTTCCAATACTTTTCCATTCTGATAACATTTCCAAAATGAGATGCTTCTCTTTATTTCATGGGTTACTCTGTTAATATACAAAGTAAGTTACATTAACATTTAGGGAAATAGTATAATATTTATCAGTTCTCTTTTGGTCCACTGGAGGACATTCCCAAGCGCCTCTCTGCAAATATATCTGGAATTGCCCAAGAGGGTTTATATGTTTTCAGTCCTGGTTAAATTTTTTTCCCCTATAGGTGGAGAGAGAATACAAATGTGCCCTGTAAGCCTTAACTTTTCAACTCCTGGTCTCAAAGATAGCTGGACCAGAGACATCAAATTGCCATGTCCTCCATAGTCTATCTCACAGTTACCACTGCCCTTTTTAGATGTGAGAGCTGTAAGTTGTTTGTGTTGTATTATTTGAGAACATTTGAATTTGTTTGGAGAACAAGAAAATCAAATAAATAGAACAATAGGAAAAAACGTATCTGTTCAGTAAGGATAATAAATAAATGTGAGAAACAAAATTCATAATGTATAAAGTACACATAGTAACTTAGTAAAGCTGGGGAAACATGATTAAAAACAAAATCATCTCCCAACCTAGAAATCATCTTCACAAAGGTAGTAGAGAAAGAAAACAGCTGTATTATTAAATAAGCATTAAACCAAAATGTGATGCACATCGCAGGTGATCCACTAAGAGATTACACAGACTGAAACCAATCTCATTCTTTTTATATGCTTAAGCAGAAAATCCAGTACACACATACATACATGTTTTCAAGATAAACAAAAACTAGTTCTGAAGACAGAGGACCTGAGTCACCTGGTGACTGGGTGACCACTGTGTTAGCTAATTGCCTTTATCCAGAGGAGAAACAATTACAGTAACTAAAAAAGTGATACACATACATACAATATTTCCACCCTTCATTTTATATATTGGGTAAAAATAAGCATTGTCCCTTTTAGTATGCAAACACCTGGATGCAAGGGTTACATCTTCTGAACTTACAATCAAGGATGATTAACAGATCTCATATTCCTGGCCATAGTTGAATACCTTCTTTAGTTCAGTTTCAATGCATCATATAATTCTTCCACACCTGAATTTTCTGTCTGCCCTTTACATACACACACACTTATTCAAATGGTGATAGTGATTGTCTTGATATTAAGGAAAATATTTTAAAAACGATTCAACAAATTATGTAGGCTGTTCTCTAATATACTTTATTTCTGGAATGCATGCCATGAGCTAGATTGCCATAAGATTTTTTTATTTTCTCAAATACATTGAGGGTTTGCATCTCTGATCAAGATGAAGGGATAAATTAAACCAAAGAAATGACTAACCATAAGATATGAAAAAATACATATTATTTTAATAATGTTTAATAATATAATAGTATATGTCTTACATAGGTTTAAATATATACATAAAATATAATATAAATACATGTTATATTTATATTATATATATATTGTAATTTTGTCCTCATTGAAATAGTCAGTTATTCCAGATTTGAATTTGTTCTCCCTGCCCATTATGCTTAGCAACAATAGTTTTTAATTACTCATTGTCTTTGATAATTCTGACCAGTAAGTCCCTTTTTTTTTGTATGCTGGGTTTGAGAGTAAATTCAGATATTTTTTGTACTGTTTTCCTCCCCACTCCCAGCTTTATTAAAGTATGATTTGCAAGTAAAAATTCTATACATTTAAAGTGTAAAATGTGCTGATGTGATATGTATTGTAAAATGATTATCACAGTCAAGCTAATTAACATATTCATCACCGTATTTGTTTGTGTGTGTGGTGAGAACATTTAAGATCTACTCTTTTAGCAAATTACAAATATACATTATTATTAACTGTAGTCAGCATGCTGTATATTAGGTCTCCAGAGTGTTCATCTTCTAACTGGAAGGTTGTACCCTTTGACCAAAATCTCCCCTTTTTCCCACTCCCAACCCCTGGTAACCACCTTTCTACTCTCTGTTTCTATGAGCTTTAACTATTTTATATTCCACATATAAGTGAGATCATGAAGTACTTATCTTTCTCTGACTTATTTCACTTACTGTAATGACCTCCAGTTTCATCTGTTGTTGCAAATGGCAGGATCTCCTTTTTTAAGGCTGAATCCATTCATCCATCAATGGACACTTAGGTTATTTCCATAATGAACTACTGTGAACAATGCTGCGATGGACATGGGGATGCAGATATCTTTTTAATATAGTGATTTTATTTCCTTTGGATATATAACCAGAAATGATTTTACTAGATCATATGATGATTCTATTTTTATTTTTTTGAGAAACCTCTGCATTGTTTTCCTTAATGGCTATACCAATTCCTGCCAACAATGTGTAAAGGTTTCCTTTTCTCCACATCTCACCAATAACTGTTATCTTTTGACATTTTAATAATAGCCATTCTAACAATTGTTAGGATATATTGTTGTGGTTTTGATTTGCATTTCCCTGATGATTAGTGATGTTGAGCACCTTTCATATACCTGTTAGCCATTGGTATGACTTCTTTTAAGAAATGTCTATTCATGTCCTCTGCCCATTTTAATCAGGTTATTTATTTACTTATGTTTTACTATTTAGTTGTTTACATTCCTTACATATTTTGGTTATTGACCCATTATCTGATATATGGTTTATAGATATTTTCTGTCATTCTGTGTTTTGCCTTTTCATTTTCTTGATGTGTTATTTTGTTTTGTTTCATTTTGTTTTTTGCTGCACAGAAACACTTTAATTTGATGTAGTCCCACTTGTTGTTTTGCTCTTGTTGCCTGGGCTTTTGGAGTCATATGCATAAAACCGTGGCCAAAACCAATGCCAAGGAGCTTTTTAACTATGTTCTCTCGTAGGAGTTTTATGGTTTCAGGGCTTACGTGAGAATATGACTCTCTTGTACATTGATTCAATGTTCACTATACCAGGAGGATTTCTGGTTACACACATTATCTTGGGTGTTAGCAGGCTAACAAAGCTTAGTTCCAGGGAACTCAAGATGAATTAGTCTCATCCAAGGATTACTACTTTTGATCATCTTCTAATCCTTAGCTCTGCTGAATATGATGATAAATGTTTGGATTTTGCCATGGTCCTTCCAAACCCACTAAAGTCAAGAAACCTATTTCAGGCATCAAAGTTTCTCACTAATATCTACGATTTATAAGAAAAATTACTCTAGCACTTTTTAAAGAATATATTGTTCTACTCATCAGCAGTTTTTTAAAGACCTTTGTGAAAACTGTGTCTTCTAGCAAGTTACAAATGAAAGACAAAGTCTGCATTCATAGCCTCCAAAAAATGTAGATTCATCCCTGTACCTTTTACTAAAGAATTTCTGGCATTTGAAATCTTTATACCATGGACTACTGGTGAGTTGAGGTCTCAGAAACACGTAGGCAGAAATTGGAAAGGTTAAAACTAAAATATTGAATCCAGGGCGCCTGGATGGCTCAGTTGGTTAAGCGACTGCCTTCGGCTCAGGTCATGATCCTGGAGTCCCAGGATCGAGTCCCACATCGGGCTCCCTGCTCAGCAGGGAGTCTGCTTCTCCCTCTGACCCTCACCCCTCTCATGTTCTCTCTCTCATTCTCTCTCTCAAATAAATAAATAAAATCTTTAAAAAAAAATATTGAATCCATACTCTCTGGTGATTACATCTATGTTAATAAATATCACATAATCTGAAAATGATAGTCTTCAGTTTGGTTGGACTATCTCAGAATCCATTTCCATAAATACTCTTCAGATTCACAGCATTATGAGATGTCCAGCCTCCTCTTCTTGGTGTTCAGGTCCTGTCATATATTCAGTATAAAACACTCCAAGTTATACTTACGACCGTCAAATGCCTTAATTTTTATATTGGAGATCTGGTGATATTAAATTCAACTGATGTTATAATTTGGCAACTCCAGGATTAAAAGGCGAGTTTTCTCTCTGTGTCCTTCCACTCTGTGCCTCTAAGTGATAAACATGTTTTTGCCACGTTCTTCGGTGTGTATTATTGACCTGAACACTTAGGGAATCAAGGTGACAGTACTCTTTTCTTAAGCTATCCAGTACTGTTAGGAGTAGTTATCACATATAATAATTATTGAATTCCTCATGCCCTTCATACTATCTTTATAAGTAGCTCAGATCCTCAAACTTTGACCTTCTTCTGATACATGAACTAGTAGGGTCACTTCTGCATAGGCTTCAAGTTTCCTATCGCTAACTATGTAGGGATGTGATTTTCACTGTCTTCCAAATTCCTCCTAATTGTTGTGGACTTTGCTACTACTCCCAAGCCCAGTTCATGGTGTCATTAAGAGTTCTTGGTTTCAGACAACAGAAGTTAACCCTGATTAATTCAAGAAGAAGTCTTTGTCAGAATAATAGCAGATGCTCACAAAATGGATCGGACATCTGATAAATGAGGCTTCAAAAGTAGGGATGTTAGGGGACTAGACTAAAGTCCAGAACAAAACCACATTGCACCATAGAATCAGTCTTGTTACAGTGTGTTCTCTGAAATAACTGCTACCGAGGAAGTATCTACTACCATGTCCACAGAATGAGTGCTCTGCTACCATCAATTCAACATTCAGAATTAATGCCAGAACTACTACAGGTAAGGTGAATTTTAAATATTGCTGTTCCCCTTAGTCACTTTTTCGAGATATAACATCCCTTGTAGTTATACCTCTTTGACTGAGATTAGATTAAGTGTATTTTGTAGATGTAACGGTATAAATATCCAAGTATTTGTGCATAAATACAGAGATCCAGGTAGAGCTGACAGATAGATAGATAGATAGATAGATAGATAGATAGATAGATGGGAAAGTATGTGTAATATATTATATATCATATTTTTATAAATACCATAAAGTGCCGGCATAAAAACTGGGCTCAAAAATACTATTATTTATTTGGGGCACCTGGGTGGCTCAGTCGGTTAAGCGACTGCCTTTGGCTCAGGTCATGATCCTGGAGTCCCGGGATCGAGTCCCACATCGGGCTCCCTGCTCTGTGGGGAGCCTGCTTCTCCCTCTCCCCCTCCCCCTGCTTGTGTTCCCTCTCTCACTGTGTCTCTCCTGTCAAATAAATAAATAAAATCTTTAAAAAAAATACTATTATTTATTCAAAGGGACAAATAAAAATAAATACTTATTGTGTTCTTCCCTTAAATGTGTTTATTATATACTTCTTAACGGTTATTTATTCTCTGCTCTGCCCGGCTAAGGGAACTAGATACAAAGAAAGGAAAGAAAATAATTATTACCATAAATATGGTCTACTTAGGTCATACCATTGTTATTTATGACATGTACCAAAGTTATTAATAAGAGTATAGAAGAATAAAAGAAAAAAGTATTTGAATGAAATAGATATGCATTATCTTATATTTTCATTGACATACAATATTTAGGTGGCCTTGAAATAATGTTAGGTCAATGATACGCAGTGATATGCAATGATGTGCTTTGAATTAATCACAAATAATGTGTTTTGGGGCATATAACAGAAAGAAATATATAAGGAATCCTAGAATCTCCGAGGTAAAATTATGCTGCTTTCCAGTACTTAATTTTTTTCTTGTTCTGTTCCTTTTTGATGTCATACTATGACATAAATGACAACTTAATACAATGAAATATTAGAAGAATAAATTCCATGTATTATTGTTCATGGTTATGTATTTTTACTTTCCATTCAAAATAATGACAATTAAAATATGAAAATATCTATAATATAAAGAATATAACAATCATATTATAGAATAATGTTTTCAATGAATGTTCAAGAAAAGAAACCATAACACTTTGAGTGCTCTTTGTTAAGGGTAATATCCAACATGAGTGGTACTAACACTAGATATTACATCCCCTCTCTGACTCAATATTATTACAATACCATCTTAGCTTACTTGTTAGACAGCTATCATCATGGGAGATGCCCGGTGTAGTGGTTTATTAGTGAATGTCAGTTGAATAATCCAGAAATGCCTATTTCAAAAATGCAATTTATTAGAAAATTAATATTCTTGTCTTCAGAAGATGTCTTTCCTTTTGTGTCTGTAGAGCTTAACTTTCAAAGTCAGCAAACTGTTATTACAGATGTCAGAGTCTTAGAACTATTCCATGCCTTTATATTTTTAGACACTCAACTTGCTGAATTATTTTAATAGAATTAATTGCATAGATCAGTCAATAGGATAATTCAGCCCCAATTTTTTGTCTGACTTAATTCCACTGTCAAGACAGACACAATGGCCCCAGCCTATTGACAAGGAGACTGAGAATAACTAACTATGCTTTGGGACTTGATGTGTCTTGAGGCAAGTCAGGTCACTCTACCAAAACATAAAAAAATCTTGCTTCTATATGAAAGTTAAAAAAATAATAAAACGCAGGGGAAAAAAAACTAACTTGAAAAATTCAGCAGCCTGGGTTTCTTGGCTCTGCGCAATGCCAAAAATTCATTTCTGGTAGAGGCCACAGAAAGCAATACTTGATTTCTCCTTTGAGTTTCATAAAATCAATGAAAATGAGACAGATGTTTGTGAAATTCTCTTGGAGGGTAGGTGGTATAGAAAGCAAAGATTCCAGGTGATGAACACAGGTGCTGAAATGTGGATGTTGCTGAAGAATTATTTGTTACATTTAAAGATTTGGAGCCTAGGAGATTTACCAGTCTGGTCTCAGAGCCAAGGCCTTTCCCGGAATAAAAATAACAATAAATACAGTGAAATAAGTTATTCTGGAGGCAAAAATAAATTATACATTGAATGTTGGAATAATGTTAACCATTAACACTGAATGAAGAAGAGAAAGCTCCCAAATGAACAAGGTCTATTTTACCATGTTTTCTATAAATTTGTGGGAAGCACCCCATCTAATGTGAGTTTGGATACTTTCTATTTTCTTAGTAAAACTGCCTCATCCTTGGAATTTCAGTGTATTGATGAGAAAGATCAATAAGCAATGTTGTAATTCACAGCTATAAGTATGAAGGAAACGATTCTATTGGAAAGTGAACCAGGTGGGTAGAATATTACCATAGATTTGAAAAATGGTAATGAATTTTCCTTTTAAGGAAGAAAAACACCAAAAAAAGAAAATATTACCTGTGAATTTTGTACTCTACAGAGAACTATACCCCTTCTTAAAAACGATAGGAGCTAGAGAACATAGTATTTTCAAGGAAATTTCACATTATGTTGATGAGTGAAAGATGTCTGAAAACTTTTAGTTTGGCAACTTAATAATTATAGTCATTATACAGTGTCTTCTTTGACAAAATCCCTCTATTTGTTTAATGTACTACTGAGCTATCTTTGCTTCTCTTAGAGAACTTTTCTGAAGGACCTTCTTCTTAATCACAAAGCTTTCTTTAGGGAAGAACTTTATTTTTCTTATTTGGCTTCTACAATTGAGTGCCACTGTGTTGGAATGATAATGAAAGTTTCTGACCAGAAAATAAATGTCTATCAGGTGACATGATGCTGAACATTCCACAGTATCTATATACTGTTGTGTGTTCAGGTAATTATTATTATTTTTTTAAGATTTTATTTATTTGACAGAGAGACAAAGCGAGAGAGGGAACACAAGCAGAGGGAGTGGGAGAGGGAGAAGCAGGCTTCCCACCGAGCAGGGAGCCCGATGCAGGGCTCCATCCCAGGACCCTGGGATCATGACCTGAGCCGAAGGCAGACGCTTAACGACTGAGCCACCCAGGCGCCCCGTGTTCAGGTAATTATTGTTGCCTATTGGAAATGTAGAAATGTAGAAAAGTATTGTGGTTACAGAATTCCCTTTTTGATGCTGAAAGAGGCTACCAGTGAAAATATATCTGGATTTCATGCAGCATAAAGATAAATGTTGATAACTCAAGAAATGATTTCCATAGCAACAAAGGCAATAATACAAAGATACCTTTGAAAATACTGAGAATGAATATTACCACACATGTTCTACCATGTAATTATAGAGTATGAGGATTGCAACAGGTTTTCAGAGATAAGAAGATACATCTACCTGTTACTATCTTTGAAGGAAAGTTGGCAACTTACTTGCCCCTACCATAGATGATAGATAGATAGATAGATAGATTGATAGATAGATGATAGATAGATAAAGAGACCTACTTATGGCAAGAAAACCAACAAAATGGAACTTCCTGAATGAGCCAGGGAAAATGGTTCACTTTTCTATCTGTTTTGCATACTCACCTTACTAAAAAATTCTACACATCTCATTATATTTGGGAAACGAATATGCCTTTATCAATTAAAATATATTCTTATATAGTAAGTTTAGATGTACCCATTTTTACTTGGCATTGTTCCAACCCATTATCATGGGATTCAGAATAAGGAACCAAGAGCTGGTGCTGTGAGTATTGTTATGTGGTACTGGAGTAATCATTTGAGCATGTGAGGGTTCTGTTCTAAGTTCTTTGCTGTATTAGTTATGTGACTTAGGCAAATGTTTTAACTGCTTTGAGCCTTTAAAAAAAACCAAACAAATCCCAAACAAAAAAGCATTACTTCGTATGCTTATTTTAAGGATAGGTACATGCGAAGTGTTGGTACATAGTGGACTCTCAAAAAATGTTAGTTTTTTTCATGTTTCTTTTATCATATGGCCTGACATTTCATCAACTTAGTGATTCATTGCTAATAATAAACTACTTCATTTAAAATTGAAATGTCTCTGTGAAGGTTAAGATTTTTATACGTATTTTCAATTAGTTTAATTAGGTTGCTTTATGCTTCAATCTAAACTCAACCTCAAAAACTGACTATATTATGGAAACTAGAATTTTTATAGGGATGGTGGCAAGGGGATGGATGTGATTTCAATGTACAGAACTAGAAAGAAATTCCATCTAGCTTAAAAGAATTGAATTCAGAATTTTCAAGGTTAACACTGAAAATGAATTTTTAAATGCAGAGTAGTAGCTGATCTATTTACTTACAGTTCTGTTCTGACTGGGTTTTCACGTGCTGATGTCCGCTTCCTATCACAACATGCTTATATAATAGGAGAAAAAGGGAAGGAGTCTGGAGGGCATTCCCCTTCAAACAGTAGAAAAATCTCATTTTCATTTCTGAGAGCAGAACTGAGAGAGGCAGGTCTTCAAAAAGATTCCCTTAATAAGGTACAATGGGAGAACTTAAGAGCAATATGTGCAGAGTAGAGAACTAAGTATTTTAAACATCTACTTTGTAATCTACTGGGTACTGATACAGCCCTATCTTCTTCTTCTCTGGAGCTTCCAGGCTTTAATCCTTGTCACATAGAGTCCCATTTCCTAATTCCTCCAATACAAGGACATCCTAGAGGAAATCTAAGTTCCAAATCTGGTCTAGTGGTTTATACATTGTTCCCTTGCTGGATGCACTTGTGCCTCAAAAGAGCCCCATGGAATAAGCACTATTTTTTTCATCATAACTATTTTACAGATAAGGAAACCAAGACCAGGCCTCCTGTTAGCAAGTAGCAGAGCTGGGATTAGAATTTAGATAGTTTATTTTCAGTGCCAGTGCTTTAAAATACCTCTTTTCTTCTACTCATTAAGTAGGACAAAATAACAACAAAAATGGTAACCACACAAGTTACAAAGAGCAGACTAAGGAACAGACTAACATGACTAACAAATCTAAGGGGATTTTAAAAATGTATCAAGGGGAATCACAGCTAAAAGCGATTACTATGAAATGTTGTTGGTAATATCCTAATAACAAAAGCTCTCCTTTAACATCATGTGATTTCCAAGTGTCTGTACTGGCCATGTGCCAATCTGTCTTTACAATGTTGCTTTGCTTTGGCTGGGTAGTTAAGATTTGTCACAGAACCATGGGGCGCCTGGGTGGCTCAGTCGTTAAGTGTCTGCCTTCGGCTCAGGTCATGATCCCAGGGTCCTGGGATCGAGCCCCGCATTGGGCTCCCTGCTCGGCGGGAAGCCTGCTTCTCCCTCTCCCACTCCCCCTGCTTGTGTTCCCTCTCTCGCTGTGCTCTCTCTGTCAAATAAATAAATAAAATCTTAAAAAAAAAAAAAAAGATTTGTCGCAGAACCTAAACGGTAGGTTTTAGAAATTTTTTAAGAATGGACTAACTTTGTCTTACCAATTTTTTAATGTATGTATAGGACAGAATAACATGTCATCAATAATATGCCTGAGTAATGCATAAAAGTGAAAATGTCTGGAGTGTGGAGTGTACTTTACACACACACACACACACACACACACAGAGTCAGATTTTTGGATTAGTTCTCAGCCTATCGGGAAGATGCCAGAAGACTGCTAGTTGCCTATGGACCATACAGGAGAGCTCTATATACCTATCCAGAGCAGACAAGGCCATGCGGGATTAATTTTTTGAATTCTTGTGGCTTAGTTCTTCCATCTCCATGGAAGTCTGTCCTGCCAGGTAGGCAGGATTTCAGTTCAAAAACTGCCCAGGGGGGTGTCTGGGTGGCTTAGTTGGTTAAGCGTCTGCCTTCGGCTCAGGTCATGATCCTGGAGTCATGGGATCGAGTCCCGCATCGGGCTCCCTGCTCAGCAGGGAGTCTGCTTCTCCTTCTGACCCTCCCCCTTCTCATGCTCTCTCTCTATCTCATTCTCTCTCTCAAATAAATAAATAAAATCTTTAAAAAAAACAAACAAAACTGCCCAGGGGTAGAAGAAGATCCCCTTGTGCAGCTCTCTTGGCAGCAGATTACAGGAATGCTTCTGGTACTGCCTTCAGCCTCCCCACCAACACCACCCCCTCAGTGTGTTGGCATGACATTAATTTGCAGAATTTAATCTGTGGAGCAGAAGAGCCTGGGGCTTTTCTAAAACTTCCCCATTTTCCTATTTGAGAACTATTGGAGAATAAGTTGCCCGTTTTCATGCTTTATTTCTCTTCTTATGATAGATTTGGAAATAACTGGGGCACTCAGCAACAATCCTTGGAAAACCTGCGGTTTCTTTCATAGGGTTCTGATGCTGCCTTGGCTATATGTCAAGCAACATCTGAATGAAACCAGAGCCAACAGGCTGACAAAGTCAGAGGGAGGAACCTTAGCTCCTTTAAATCATGCATTCCTTTTCATTCCTCTCTTCTGAATACCAGCTGGAAGGACTGGTATTCTTTCTGGGAATATTAAATCTAAAGTTGACCAGGTTCACAGAATTTTAGCTCTAAAAAGAATTTTAGAGTCTCAACTGCTACTTAACTGCTTCACATAATAGAAGAGGAAATTGAGTCTTGGCCTAAAAAAGGAATAGGACATTCCCAAGGTCACAAAGATACTAGCAAATCTGGAATAGAGCCCTTTATTTCTGATTCCTAATAATGCATAATGGCTAATATTTACTTGCTTCCAGATTTTTACTTCATGCTTCTAGATTATTACTTCACTAGAATTAAAGAGTTAGACTTTATCATAGAACAAATGCGTGTGCATCCACCCTCCGTATTATTTTTTTTGGCAACGTTGCCTAAACACACACAATTAGTCAATTGAATACTAATCCTATTTTACCAATTATTTACAATAACATTATTAATCATCAGTACCATGATTATTCTTCAAACAGTAGTAATTATCAGTATGCCAGACACTTTGTTAAGCATTCAGGTATATCATTTCATTTAATCCTCACAAGAACTTTATACAGAAATGGTAAGAATATTTGAATTTAAAGATGAGGGAACTTAGGCTCTGGAAAAAAGGAAAACAAACAAAATGAAGTCTCTGAAGCCACTTGTCTAGAAAACAAAGTCCCTCTAGGCACACATCTAGAATCAGTACAGGAATTTTTTTTTTTAAAGATTTTATTTATTTATTTGAGAGAGAGAGAGAGCACATGAGAAGGGGGAGGGTCAGAGGGAGAGGCAGACTCCCCGCTGAGCAGGGAGCCTGATGCGGGACTCGATCCTGGGACTCCAGGATCGTGACCTGAGCCGAAGGCAGTCGCTTAACCAACTGAGCCACCCAGGGGCCCCAGTACAGGAATTCTAACACAACTCTTTTTTTTTTCAACCCTGTTGTTTATTTTATTTTAGTTTTTAATTCCGGTATAGTTAACATACAATGTTATACTAGTTTCAGATGTACAATATAGTGATTCAACAATTGCATATACTACTTAATGCTCATCATGATAAGTGTACTCTTAACCCCCATCACCTATTTCACTCATCCCTCGCACCTCCCCTCTCCTCTGGCAACCACCAGTTTGTTTTCTATAGTTAAGAGGCATTTTTTGTTTGTCTCTTCATTTTCCTTTGTTTGTTTATTTTGCTTCTTAAATTCCACATATGAGTGGAATCATGTGGTATTGGTCTTTCTCTGACTGATTGATTTCACTTAGCATTGTACTCTGTAGCTTGATCCATGTTGTTGCAAATGGCAAGATTTCATTCTTTTTTATGGCTGAGTGTGTGTGTGTGTGTGTGTGTGTGTACACCACATCTTCTTTATCCATTCATCTCATCAATGGACACTTGGGTTGTTTCCATAATTTGGCTATTGTAAATAAGTTGCAATTAACATAAGAGTGCATTTGTTCTTTTGAATGAGTGTTATGGTAGTCTTAGTCCAGTGGTGGAATTACTGAGTCATATGGTAATTCTATTTTTAACTTTCTGAGGCACCTCCATACTGTTTTCCACAGTGGCTGCACCAGTTTGCAGTCCCACCAACAGTGCACGAGGGTTCCTTTTTCTCCACATCCTTGCCAACATTTGTTTCTTGTGTTTTTGCTTTTAGCCATTCTGTTAGGTTTGAGGTAATATCTCATTGTGGTTTTGATTTGCACTTCCCTAATGGTTAGGGATATTGAGCATCTTTTCATGTGTCTATTGGCCATCAGGATGTCTTCTTTGGAGAAATGTCTGTTCATGCCTTTGCCCATTTTTAATTGGATTATTTGGGATTTTTTGTTTTGTTTTTTGGGAGTTTTTTTGGTGTCGAGTTGTGTAAGTTCTTTCTATATTTTGGATACTAACCTTTTCTTGGATGTGTCATTTGTAAATACCTTCTCCCATCCCATAGGTTGCCTTTTAGTTTTGTTGTTTCCTTTGCTTGCAGAAGCTTTTTATTTTGATCTAGTCCCAGTAGTTTATTTTTGCTTTTGTTTCCCTTGCTTCAGGAGACATATCTAGAAAAATGTTGCTACAGCCAATGCCTATTGTTCATTTTTTGAATAAGCCATCTCTTTCTCTCCATTTGCAGTACCTCCTTTTTTATGCAGAGTTCTTCCCTTGTGTTATTATGGTATTTTTTTCTAAGTAACACAACTTCTTCTGAATGAAGTTTGCCCTTTGCCTTTTAACCTGCTTTGTTTCAGATTCACAATCCTCTACATTCTCTGCTGAGTAGTTAAAGCTCTAAATCCCTGAAACGTTGGAAAGTTTATACTGCTTCACATCAATGTTGCAAAACTGCAATGCCTTACACACGCTTCTTGAGGAGACTTTCTGGACAATATAACAAAATCCCTCAGGTGGCATCGTATCTATATAAATGATACCTCTTGAGAAACCTATTGAGTCAAAGAGGTATTTTGTTTGAAAGTTAGAGGAAGTGGTACATACAAATCATAATCATAATCTTCGTTCTTCACGTACTGTGTATAAAAATAGATTGGTAACCTCATAACCTTATAAAGTATTTTTTAAGAATTAAGTAAGGAAAAATATATAAAATACTTGGTACAATGCCTGGAATATAGTAAGTGCTAAGTAAATATTAGCCGTGATCATTATTAGTATTCTGCCTTCATTTTTTCTCCTTCTATTTATTCTCAACTCCTGTAAACAGTTTGCTTTTGTTGTCCTTGTCTGTTATCACTATGTCATTAATACTGTTCTAATAGAAGTATGGGCCACCAATTGATAATAGTAGTTTTTTAAGTGTTTTATTTGTATTCTAAACAGCATTTATTGAACTACCTATCTACTTCCAATTGCTACTAAAATATTGTGTCTATAATTGTCTTCTCTATTCCTCACAAAACTCTATAAGGGAAGGCAACTACTCCTGTTTTTTAGATTGTACTAGTTAATGTAAGTTATTTATCACCATGACAATTCTTTGTTAACAAACAAGCACAAAACCTCAATGATACACAAAATAAACATTCATTGTTTAAGCATCTGGGTATAGTTGCACTAATCTTGGCTGGACTTTTTCATGTCCAAGAGTTCCACTGACTATTGGAACATCCAGACCCATGTTGGCTGGCATAACTGAGAGGATGTACTTCTGCACATAAGTCTTTCATCCTTCAACAGTTTAGACCAGGCATATTATTTTTTTAATTTTCTTTGTTTATTATTATTATTATTATTTTTAGTAGGCTCCGTGCTCTATTGGCCAGCCAGCCAGCCAGGCACCCCATAGACCAGGCATATTCTCATGACAGTTGCAATGGTGCAACTGAAGGTTGCAAGAGAGGAAGTAGAACTATGTTATGCCCCTTAAGGCCCAAACTTTAAATTTCTTATTTTTTAGCCAAAGCATGTCAGACAACCAATCTCAGATTCAAATATGAGGAAGAAGACTCTACCTTTTTAATGGGCAGAACTGCAAAATCACATGTCGAAGAGCATGGTTACAGGGAGAATGAAGAATTGAAAAAAATTAATAAAATTAATTCATCGCTTCACAAGAAGAAATTGAAGTGTATAATATAATCACCCAGGTTTGTGCACCTAGTGCAATGCAGAGTCAAATTTCAAACCAAGGATTATCAGATTGCACAATTATGATCCAATACATTTTGACTTTTCTTCCCATTAAAAACTCTTTCTTCCCTTGTCTTCTAGAGCACATTTTTTCCTGACTCTACTCCCAACTCACTAATGATTAGTTATGTTTCTTTTGTTGATTCTTTCATCTTTATCTGGCCCTTAGTCATTAGACAAGGTAGAGATAATCTTACTATTGTACTGTAGACTTCCTTCTTTATCATGTCATTGGATGGAGAAAAAATGATCTTATTTTCAGTAGTCTCCAACTAAAATACATCTTTTCCTTTAGTTCTAAATGTAGGCTACAAAATACGTTAACATTAGCAATATCCTAGACTTTTTATGAAAATTTTACATCACATTTAGTTGTTTCAAGCATCTGGAAATGCTATTTATGCTCATCCAACTTTGAAATCATGACACTTACTAAACTTCAGATAAATCTTAATATTTAATGTTTTAGTGAAGAAACATATATTTAACTCTATTGCAGATTTATTTCTGAAATATTTTTGATAGTATGTATTTCAGTACAATTGACTTACTGCATAATTCATTGTATTTTATTTATTGTATTTAAAGCATTCATATGATAAGGGTCCTTAGACATTATGAAACTGGCAAAATCTATACAGTTTAAAAAATAAATTTAGCCCAGAAATAAACCCACACATATATGGTCAATTAATTTATGACAAAGAAGACAAAAATATACAATGGGGAAATGACAGTTCTCTTCAATATGTAGCATTGGGGATATTGTTGCAGCCACATGCGAACAAATGAAACTAGACCACTATCTTATTCCATACACAAAACTTAACTCAAGATGGATTAAAGACTTGATCATTAGACCTAAAACCATAAAACTCCTAGAAGAAAACATAGGCAGAACTGTGTAACTTTGAGGAAGTTACTTCTTTAATCTATCTATATTTTCCTCAATGGTACAATGGGGATGCTAATAGTTCTTCTTGTAAGAAGTCATTTTGGGGCTTGCTTTAAATATAATGTAATATAATATAACAATATAAATGTTATATGATAATCTAGAATGCCATATTAAATAATATATAATACATGTATGACATTGTATTTTATATATATATATATATATATAAACAGTGTGTGTATATATGTGTGTATATATATATTTAATATATTATTTTAAGCATTCAGTGTCTGACTTGTGGTAAGATAATCACTATGTATCATAATTTATTAAATTTGAGACATACCTTTTATAAATCATACCACTCTTTAATGTATGGTTAAGAAATAAAAAAATACTGGGGCACCTGAGTGGATCAGTTGGTTAAGCATCTGACTTTTGGTTTTGGCTCAAGTCATGATCTCAGGGTAGAGTCTGCTTGTCCCTCTCTCTCTGCTTCTCCCCGCACCCAGCACTCTCTCTCATAAATAAGTAAAATTCTAAAAAAAAAAAGAAATAAGAAAATACTACAAATTAACTATGACATGCCATGGATTACAAGAAATATCCTAATTTTAAATGAAAAAAATGTGTATTTCAACTCAAAGAAATGTTAATATCTCTTATTTTTTTTTAAATTATTTATTTATTTGAGAGAGAGAGAGAGACAATGAGCAGGGGAAGGGGCAGAGGGAGAGGGTGAGAAATCCTCAAGTAGGTTCCCTGCTGAGCGTGGACCTGAGATGGTGGCTCAATTCCAGGACCTTGATATCATGACCTGAGCCAAAATCAAGAGTCAGTTGCTCAACTGACTGAGCCACCCAGGTGCTCTTAAGAAATGTTAATATCTCTTAAATAAATTTATAAGCTTTGTTTTCTCTGGAGGGAAACAAACAATCATAAAACAATATTCATAATTTATAAAACAATATTAATAAAAATATTTCAATTAGCAGGATATATAATAATGTCATTCATTCATTTATATGTTCATTCATTCATTTTGTCAGTAATTACTGAATACCTAATAGTAAATTTTTTCATAATTTAAATGAATAAGCTTGATGATTAGCTGATACCGCATATGCTCTATTCATATTTAGGCAGAACATCTAATTTGTATCTAAAGAGACCTTTCTATTTCTTTTGTATTTTGTGTCATGAAAATGATCAGTCAGTCTTCTGGATAATGACAAAGAAATACATTTCCTCCGTATAAATCTTTATTGCTACTTCTGTTTTACTACCACCAATCTCAGAGCTTCTATGGGATTTGGCCATTTGTAATTTTCACCATATGGGTTTTGTCCATCTCAACATATGGTTGGCACCCTATATATCTTTTTAATTGTCACAATAATTTCTTCTTGACTCTGAATTTTAAGTTTTTATTCATGAGCAAATGTGGTCTCTAAATATTTCTAGGAAATATCTATAGTGACACAGGATAAATTTTCCTGATTTTATAATTACCCCAAATTTCCCAATTCAACTGTTTTCTTTTCTTTGAAATTAAAAAAAAAAATCAGTATTTCTTGAATGACTTTGACTAGTTTATTACTTGTCATCAATGATGATCTCACCACTTTGCAGAGAATTCAGAAATATAAAAATTGCCCTTAAGGTGCTTAAATCTAATTGGGGAGGTAAGAGTTACATGTACATGTAACATCAAACAATGTAGGGTGGTAATTCTAAGATCATCAGAGAGAAGGAGAGGGAGAGGGAGAGGGAGAAAGAACTACATGTGATAGAGAGAGAAAACGGGAAAGTGCTTCGCAGGGGAGGTAATATTCAAATTGGGTTTTGAGAAGTGGCCAGGTGTGCTATAGCCAGGAAGGATAAGAAGGCTGACCTTGGTGAGAAGAAAATATATCAAAACCAAGACCAAAGCAAAGCTATGGCATGTTGCTGGGGAATTGAGATGGTTGGTCTGATTAGTATGAATGCAAATACAAGGAAGGACATGAGAAATGCACATATTGATAGGCAACATTGTTTCAGAAATTTCACAATGTTTTTTTTTTTTAAGATTTTTATTTATTTATTTGACAGAGACAGAGATAGTGAGAGCAGGAACACAAGCAGGGGGAGTGGGAGAGGGAGAAACAGGCTTCCTGCCGGGCAGGGTGCCTGATGTGGGACTCGATCCCAGGATCCTGGGATCATGACCTGAGCCGAAGGCAGACGCTTAACGACTGAGCCACCCAGGAGCCCTCACAATGGTTTTCAAAGTGAACTGAAAAAAGGAAACATGTAGAAAAGCAATGGAAAATTCATGATACTTACGCTGCTATTTAAGCTCTCAGTCCATAGTCACATCTGTATGAATCACAGTACCCTTTCCCACCAAGCACATATGGTGTCTCAAAATCCTTTGCACATGACATCCCAAGTATTACTGTCAATCAGTCAGACTTGGCAGTTGAAACAAAACCTAGACGTGCATTGGACATGGATCAGAAAATCTAAACTCAAATCTGACCTTTGCCACTGCTTGAATCACCTTTGGCAATCACAGCCTCCACAAACTGCATTGTTCTCATTGGTAACATGGGAATAGTGATTTGTGAGGCTACTTCAAAGACTTAGCATCAAATAAGCTGATAAATAAATGTCAAATAAGCTAATGCATGTGGGACTATTTTGTAAATATACAAAATTGCCATGCAAATTTAAGGAGACATTCTTTTATATCTTTAAAATATGGAGATAGTACATTTTATATCCTGATTTCCATGTCTACTCAAGTTTGGAAAGCACAAATTCTTCTACTTTGAACTACGTATGTACATTTGCCAAGGAAAGCAGCACTCAGACACCAATTTTAAAATACTTGTTCTTAATGTTTTCCAGTTCTTAAGAAGGAGTTGTTTATATAGCGGCGACCTGTCTTAGTACATTTGGATTCATGTGTATAACTGATTTTTTTCCTCTTATACAAACCTATTTATATATGGCCTTTTTGCTAATTTACCAGAATAAAAATAATCTACTGGGATAAAAATTATTTATTTTATGCCTGTACACAATGAACTGATATTTGTTAAGATATGAAGGCATTGATAATTATGGCACTATGAGATACTTTACTTCTTTTCACTCAAATAATTTACACGAGTTAAAAACTCAATAGGAAAAATAAGAGGTCACTTAATACACAGGTAGATATTCTATATTCAGATAGACTATCTTCAGTTGTTTTCTTCCTCTAAATCATTTTGAAACAAAGTGCGCTGTTATTTTCTGGTCAGTGCTTGGATGTGCAATATAATTTTCAGTCATCTTCTTTATTCCATTCACCAATCAAGTATTTTATTTTAGGGATAATGCTCTGTAACTAAGTATTACTGCATAAGACCTAAAATTTCCATATGCATGTATGAGCCTTTATAGAACAAAGGCAAACCAAGTCCCTGATTAGAATTATGCAATCTTGATGCAGACAAAAATAACAAAGGTGAAAAGAGACTTGTGGCTGCAATCTAGTCGTAATTCATAACTAGTACTCCAAATTATGGAGGGGATGATTGCATGTCTCAGGATAGAAACTTCTGATAAACAGGAGTTGCCAGCTCCAATTTTTATTCCTTTAAAGAGCATCAGGGTATTATGGAGAGAAGACATGAAATACCAAGGGTGCCAGAGGAGTCACAGTCAGTAAAAGGAAGATTAAAACATTAAAAAAAGGAAATTATGGCTCATGTGAAGGGGGCATACCTGCTGGGTGGAACAGATAAATGGAACAAAATCAGCCAAACATTACTAATGAGGCTTTCTTGAGATAGTTTGATGATTGGAAAGTTTTCTTTTTCTTTTCTTTTTTTAATGATTTTATTCATTTATTTATTAGAGAGAGAGAGAGAGATCACAAGCAGGGGGAAGGGCAGAGGGAGAAGCAGACTCCTCGCTGAGCAGGGAGTCTGATGTGGGGTGTGATCCCAGGAGCCTGGGATCGTGCCCTGAGCTGAAGGCAGATGCTTAACCTGCTGAGCCACCCAGGTGCCCCAGATGATTGGAAATTTTTCTATTGCTTCTTGTAATATTTTCTTTTTAACTACTGTCCTGCATTCATTCAATCATATCAACTCACCCATTCAGGTGCATAATGACTTTTTCCTTTCTGCAGTAGGTGGGAGCCTGGTTGAAAATTAGCACAGATGGATGGTTACATGTCCGCTCAATCAATGTTGGTCCTGTCTTCATTGAAGATGAGGGAAGAAACACCACAGTGATAGGATTGTCAAATTTGTTGAGCAAAATGAGTTATCATTTCAGTGGGATAAAGTCAATTAATTCTACTCTGTATTTGTTATTTCTCAAACACTATTAATCTGCAATGCTGTTTACTCTGTTCTCTAGAGAACAATGCCTAGATTTACCAAATTCACACCCACAAAATATGAAACACAGTGAGAGAACTCTTACATATGTTTGAAGACTCTCTGGAGAGATACCTTTGACAGCTTCTTTAAATCAAATGTTGATTCCATTTGTCCTTAGTCTTATTCCAGAATTAAAATCTGTCTTGACAGGCTTGAATATCCTAGAGGTATGAATCTTGAGCCTGATCAAATGATAGTTGCAAATCAAGATTTTTATCCAGAGATTTTAAGATGTCTAAATATAATAATATTTTCTAACTTCTGAAAAGGAACATTTGATTCACATTTAGAAAGTTTGATTTTTATTTGGGACATCATTCTACATCCCTGCCTCCCTCCTTTCTTTTTCTTCTTTTTTCTTTTCTTTTTTTCTTCCATTCCTTCTTTCTTCTCATTTCTTTCCTTCTTTCTTTTTTCTTTTTTCCTTTTCTTATCTTTTTTCTTTTCTTTCTTTCCTTTTCTTATCTTTTCTTTTCTTTCTCTCCTTCCTTCCTTCTTTCCTTCTTTTTCTGTCTTTCTTCTTTACTTTCTTTCTTTCTCTCTCTTTCTTTCTTTCAAAATTATCAACCATATTTGCTGACCCAGTAGAGTGGAGTGAATAGGAACATAGGCTCTAGAATTGGACTGTTTGTGTTTCATTTACAGCTATACACATTTTAGACATGTGACTTTAGATAAGTGACTTAATTTCTCTGTACCTTAGTTTTTCATCTATAAAATGGTGATATTAAGAGTAATTATTTTCAGTTTGTAGTTTGAATTTAGTGCACTTTCACTGCTGGGCACAGTGCCTGGTACATGTTGTTTACAGCAAAGAGCAGTAGCAGTAATCGTGGTGATCGTGACAGTGGTGATGGTGGAAATGTTACTGTGTAAGGCTGTGTATTATAAATGCAAAGGTAACTTCCTCTTTCCTTAAGCAATAACATTCCTATGATGATGCTATATTACTATCTGTAATGTTTCCCTGTGGATCCACACGTGTGTGTGTGTGTGTGTGTTTAATTCCTCATATCACTGCTTTGTGTTCCTGGGAGTAGCATGAAATTAAATTTACCTATCTCATCACCAACCATGTCATCACTTTTTACTTATCTCAGAGGTGGTAGTGAGAACCTGGCTACATGAAAGATTCTGGAAAATAGAAACCTCATCCTTGAGTAATGCTTCCCAAATGTTTAATTTATGAGATTTGGAAGTTATTTTAAGAATGAATTTTATTTTCGAATTCCTAAATATCATAGTAGTTAGAGCAACACTTCTGTATTTAAGATCAGGATTTTAAAATCATAACCTAAATTAAACACGTGCTCTAGTTTCATTAAATATCCTGACTCATTTATGTCATGTTATTTAACCATGGCATCACAGCCCCTGGGTTAGCCTAATGCTTTTTTGTTTGAAACTAGTGGAGGTTATAAATGCCTCCCATTCTTCCTCTGTCAATTACTGACTATATAAGAAAAAAGAAAAGCAAAGATCACCAAGGAAACTCCTGTGTTTCTCTCAAATCTCAGGAAAATTGACATACTTTCTTCCTGCAGTCTCTAGACAAAGATCTTTTTTCTTTTTTGGGGGGTCTATCAGGTCTATTTGATGTGAATGAGTTGGGGCTCTATCACAGTGGGGACAGGATTAAAGACCGGTCTGCTGATGGCTAAGTTTCATATGTACATGGGTAAACAACACTTCTATTTGCCAGTAGGAGATGAACCTAATTATGCTCACAGCTGTGTCACTCATGGGGCCACTCCTACAACAGTCTGGCTTGCTTCCTCCTTTCTTAGTGTTCTGTACCATGCAGATGAAACCTGCTAATCTCTAGTGCTTGAGCTCATGCTGACTTGACTCATTAACTGATTCCAGCTGTTTTTCCATAGCAACAGACAGTTTCACATCTGCAGGGCCATTTGGATCTCAGATGTGAGTTGCAAAGATCACTGCTTGACTATGTTTTGAAATTTCAGGTGGTAGTTAGAATTGGAGTCAATTTAAAATGAACAGTTTTGATTACCTTATATTCTGACTGCATGTTGACTTTCAACAAGCATATCTTTATGTGCGTTGAAAACTAAACTCTACAATTTGAAACCCACATTAAAATAAGTGGAAATTGTACACATATATAAACAATAAAAATCAGCGTTTAAAACTAAAAGTAAACTAAGATCTTTGATTAACTGTGAATGAAAGAATGTTGAATTTCCACTAATGAGCTCTGACTCTAACAAGTCAACCAACGTCTTGTTCCTCTTCCCCCCCACCCCTGTTTATAAAACAAGGTAGATTTAGATGATCTCTAAAGATATTTTGGCTTTTATTTTTATGATATTATAATTTATGTTAAATAGGGAATAGAAATACCAAAATATCATAATTATACAAGAAACGGGGTTTTCCTTAGAAAACACAGTCTATCATAAGTAGAAAAGAGTTCTGCAGATTCTAGAAAACACTTTTTGTGCTTTGTACAAAAACTGCTAAACAGCAGTGATGGATTAATAAATGGAAAGTGAAGCCTGAGAGTAATGGCAACGAAATATGGTATTTGGAATCTATTATTTTAGAAAACAAAAGTGAATGGCCAAACTAGTGAGTTCAGGAGGAAGAAGATGGATGGGTTTAACAGATCAAAATTCTGCTCAGTCCGTATTGGTCTCGAAATGAGTGATAACATTGTTATTTTTTAAAGAGGAAATCAGAAGAACAGCATGCATATGTTTCCATCACTGATGAATATTTTCTGTCAAGTTAACAGCCTTCTCTTTGGACCATTTCCTTCATCGACATATTATCTACTTGAAAGAAAACTTTCAAGATCTTCTGTTGAAAAGGATTGTTTTAAAGATAATGGATATTCCTGAGGGGGTAAAATACTGTGCTCTATTTGATTTCTATAGATATGACTAAGTCAGATACTTTTCATTCAAGTTTGGATTTTTTCCTTCCTCCCTTTCTTTCTCCTTTTCTTCTTCCCTCCTTAATGTAGTTTCACACTATCTGAATTTACAAAGGACTTGATGTAGCTTCAAAACTGAATTATCACAATAGTCTCCCAATTGGTTGTCAGCTTGCAATATCTCATCCATTGAAATTATTTTCTTCATAATTGCACAGTAGAGATCATTTAATTTTTCTTCCAAAATTCTTTGATGGTTTTACATCTTCTCATACTCTACAAATTTACTGAACCATCTCAACCTGGAATTCAAAGCTCTACCCATATTGGCCCTGATCTACATCACACACACACACACACACACACACACACACACACACACACACACAGTTTTTACTATAAAATAGTGTGAGCATTAATTGCATCCTCCTCTAGAGCCAAATATTCTAATCACTCTTATTTAAAATATCTGAACATTTCTGACTAATGCACTTTACCTCACATTGTTCGTTATACCTAAATTCCTTGGCTTATTTCTCTTCAATTATTTCAGTTCTTTCCTAGGAAAGGCTTATTGAAATCACGTAAAATCCCAAGGAAGGCCTGATTACCAGGTATATAGTAGAAACTCTATATAGTAGAACCTAATTTACATCTTTTTGCCATTTTGTTATATATGCAGAGGTGTATTATTAAATTTTAACAACCAGCTCTTGGGAGCTGGTAGGTATAAGGGAGAGATTGGTTTTCAAAGCTTACTAACTAACTTACTGTTAGTAAGTATGATATACTTACTATATCATAGTAAATATTCTGACTATGGCTGATTTCAAGCTACCAGTGCAACTTCCTGAATGGAGAGTTAAAAAATAGATGTGATAATTGACTCTCTTTCACTTGTACCAACCGACTGCAGCAAGTAGGACTTGCTCCTTCAAACTGATCGTTGTAAGAACCTTGAGTGTAAGTGATATTTTAAAATCTTTGAACTTTCCATCCCTCCTTAATAATGCTCAAAGTATATTTGACATCTATAGGGTGTATGCATTATTAGAAATTTCTGCAGTGGCTTTTTCTAAATCCCTGGAATGTATGAAGATAAATGTGATCAAGCTCCCTGCCCCTTTGAAGATCTGATAATTTGATCCTCCACAAATAATGGTCTTTTCCAGAGCAGTTTACAATTCACATTATCTTTTATAATTACTTATCCTCTTGGCATCTGTGTAAATACATGGTTATTCTGCTTTTACAGATAAGGAAACTGTGGGTCAGTTGAGATAAGCTGTTGCCTCTAATAAAAGAGATAGTAAGTGACAGAGCAGGACTTGATTCCAGATGTTTTGACTTCAGGGTGAGGGAAACAACACCATAATTCCTGTCCAACATCTTAATAATTTTTTTTAAAGATTTTATTTATTTGAGAGCGAGAATGAGAGGGAGGAGGGTCAGAGGGAGAAGCAGACTCCCTGCCGAGCAGGGAGCCCGACGCGGGACTTGATCCCGGGACTCCAGGATCATGACCTGAGCCGAAGGCAGTCGCTTAACCAACTGAGCCACCCAGGCGCCCCCTGTCCAACATCTTAGCAGAAAATTCTTGTCAAGTAAGATGTTATCCTTAGGCATTTAAATAATGTGATAATGTGAATCCATTTTTAAAACTTGATACCAGAATTTTATATTGACTTCTCATTCCAAAAGTCCCCTATTTCTTCTAAATCCAAAAACCACCATATAAGAAAAAAAATCAATAAACTTTTGTTTCTTGTAGAGTGACATCTCATAACCATGTCTACTAGATTTAGATGAAATATGTTTATTTTAGATTTTTTTGTTTTATTTTAGAGCTGACAGCTTTTTTTTCCAAACTAAGAGTCAACAACTTAAAATGGATGGAATAAGGCCATGCTACATTAAGTTCACTTGGCAAAACCAATGCTAATACTGGGTAAGCATTTGAAATTAAGCAGAGTCTGTCTTTGACTCAATTTCCAAAAGCTTCTTTCTTCTTCAACTACTCCAAAAACACTTTTTCCTGGGTTTCTCCACCCATCTCTGCTCACACCTCTGCAACCATTCTAGTTATGAATTGCCTAATTTTGTTCAACTCCTCCCTTTCACAGTCTTACCTGGTTAACAATCACAGATGGAAATTCATCTAAGCTGCAATCTCTACCAAAGGCATTTGCATTTTAATAAAGGGCTAATGAAGATAGAGGGGCATAAAATAGAAAAAACTAAAAAGTCAGTGATTATATTTTCAGATAATGTAGGATAAGATGGCTTAATTTATTTACTCATAATATCTGTCCAATTAATACCAATAATTCAAATGTCATGTTGTAGAGAAATTCTTAATATAATGAAGGAGGTAGGTCTTTAAGACACACTGCACGTCATCATGTCGTCACACCATTTCATCAATTTTTCAAACTAGGAGTCTGTTTGCATGAAACTTCAAAGTCTTTCAAGTTAAAAGAGTTTTACATGAACTTAGATATGGATATTGCCTAAGATCTCTAAGTACCTAATAAGTGTGCCAGTAAGAAGATAAGACAATTGAATCACCTATCATGTTTGTCACTTCCACTCTTTTCTATGTAGAAGAAGTAAAAAAAAAAACAAAAACAAAACAAACAAACAAACAAAAAAAACAATTTGACCACAAATAAGGGCAGAAGATACATTCAGCTAGATAAGACAATGATTCAATATTCAAGGGTCCTTTCAGATAGTGTTATTAAGCACATTTTAGGAGAGAGAGAGCTAGACACATTTCACTATAGAAAGCTAACCTAAACTTTTAAGGAAACTCTAAAATTTGTAACATTTCTCTAGTAACCACTATGAATACCTGAATTTAGAAAAAACTGAATTTTACTGCTATGTATTCTATTTGTATCTCATTTGGTATATACAACTACACATTGAGTGGTATGTGTGTGTATATATATTTATATATACGTATATATATATTTACATTTAGTGGTATATATTAATCATTCTGCTAAGCATCTTTTTTCAAGCATTAATACATAATACCTGTTGATACTAGTTGGTGGCTAAATATGTGCAGATTTTTCTATCATGTTTGATCTCATAAACTTTACCCTAAACATATAATTGTTAACTTCCCACTGGAACTAAGTTTCTGTTGCATGGATACCATTTATTGCCCTTGGTTTTAAATTACCCACCTATGGATGTTGTATATGTTTGTTTGTTTTGGATGTATAGTAACCAACCACGCTGTGGTAATCAGTTTGTGGATACAAGGAATTGCTCTTCCTATTTAAGTAGGGATTTTCCTAACAAACATGATTATTCTACAAATTCTGAATTACCCATGGGAAAACAGATTTTTTATTCCCCTTTCTATAAGTAGCAATTTTGTCAGATCGTTTAATAATTTTTTTTCTCCATTTCATTAAGTTGTAGAATGCACATTTCATTAGAGAGGACCACAGACACTGAAAGATTGGTAATATGTTCTTTGAGGTATTGGTAATAGAAGTGTGGGACAGCCTACTTCCCTCCATTTTTCTGTCCACTTCTGAACAAACTAGTGCTAAACACCAGAGAACTTTTCAGAAGAAGATGCCAGCCTATGTATTTTTTTTATTCTTATGAATGCGACCCTTTCCTAAATTCCTCAGATGGTAAAGATTGAGCAATCAGGACTAAATAGATTTGATTTCATTAAATACCCAGGCTTAAACAGAAAGCCCATGGTGTCCTAAAAGAAACAGAAGCAGCAGAACCAAAAAAACTTCCCACAAAACTATAATTTTATTTTCTTTAATTTTCTCCTAAGAATACTAGATATATGTAAAAAAAAAAAAAGCTGCAATAGCCATATATGTGAACAAATGAAGGGGAAAGGTATGAGATATCAAATTTAGTTTTTGAAACCCCTTGCGGATATTTAAAGAACACAAGTAGTATACATGTATTGTTAAAAACACCACAGAAAATAGAAGATCTAATTGGATTGGAGCAACTCTTCTAATTTTTCATGCTCCATTTAATGGAAATAATCTGCCACTAAAGGAAGGAAAACTCCATTAAAAATATGTATACTAGAAATAAGTGATAATAACATATGTCATTGAAACTGGCACATACGAATACACATACTGGATAGATAGTATGATAAAAGTATTAGTGAGTTATATATAACTAATACTTAAGGAAGAGTATTTCTGTATTTCTATTTTCTTTTCTTTTTAAAGTGATATATCTCACCAATTATAGGTCAAAAAGAATGCTTTACATAAAAATCGCTTGTTGTGATGCAGGATCTAGTTACAATGTAGCTGTAAAGTGCTGCCTTGTCTTTGCCCCCTGCTCAAAATAAAGCTGTTACCTTTCTAGCCCTGTCCGCCATGGTGTTTAGCAGCCAGGGATGCATGGTCTCAGACATGTTTACCAAGTAAAACACTGACTTGAGGGACGCCTGGGTGGCTCAGTCGTTAAGCATCTGCCTTCGGCTTAGGTCATGATCCCAGGGTCCTGGGATTGAGCCCCACATCGGGCTCCCTGCTCTGCGGGAAGCCTGCTTCTCCCTCTCCCACTCCCCCTGCTTGTGTTCCCTCTCTCGCTGTCTCTCTGTCAAATAAATAAATAAAATCTTTAAAAAAAAATAAAAAATCGCTTGTTGCACCTCCTCTAGAAACAAAATGTTAATTAAAACCATGATCCATGGTAAGCTTCTCAATATAGTCAAGATTTTGTTGTGAGCAGTGACAGTAGGGAAGATAATGGATTTGATTAATTTCATCTTTTAGTGTCTGGAACAAGCAATACTTTAGCAGCCTTGAATTCTTGCATGGGAGAGAAAAAAAATTGTATTAGTCATTTTGGTACCTTTCAATTAGAATCAAAGTCCTGATGAAGATTTTCTCACCTAAATAATGATTTCTTGATTTCAGACATCTTTTAACTAATTTTGTTTAATATAGCTCAGAGGGTTACAATATGGATATACTATTTACCATTTGTAGCTATCACTAACGCTTATAATACATTCTCTTATAATTTACTCACTTTTAATGTGACCACTAACATCTGCACAGTCCTTTACAGGCTACCAAGTCATAAATATATTTTATCTTATTTACTTTTCATAACATTTTGAGATGAGAATTTTTTCTTGTATTCATTTGGCGCTGAGGGAACAGTCCAAAAGACTAAGTAACTTTCTTGTGATCATATGGCTAGTATGTCAATATCAGACCTTTGGCTATTTTTTTCACTATAATATCCTGTTATCTATTTGATATAGGAGCTTAAGTTCAAGTTATAAATTGAGATGATTCATTCATTGACTGGTTTATTCATTGGTTCATTCATTCCTTCAACAAATACTTGTTCTGCACTTACCATGCCCCAGGCTTTGTGCTAGGAGCAAGGATGCATTGACAAGGAGTATATAGATCATTGCCTCACTGATAACAAGATAAATCAACAATTGCATAATTTGAAGGCAACACAGTAAATACTTTTAAGGAGGAGGGTCTATAAGATACATGGTTATATGGTGACATAAAAGAAAACCTTTATCTGCCCACTGAAGGCAAAGCAGGCTAACAGGAGGGTACCCCCTGAAATTAATTTGAAAAAGTAGGAAGCTTAATACACAAAGAGCTGGCAACAAGGTTCTTAAGACAGAGGAAAGAACATATTCAAGGGCAGATGGATGTATAGTTGGTTTTATTAATGCTTTTTAAACTCTCTTCAGAAAGTACACTCTCATTATCTACATGTAAGATAATTTGTTTCATCTTAAATCCCACTTCACCCCACTACATTTGGCACTCTATCCATAACAGGTAGGATTTACTTAACACTTACCACATGTCAAAAACTGTTATAAATGTTTGTATAATTGATATTTTTTATTAAAAGTTCTCTGATGTTCAGTTGCTATTCCCCATTTTGCAGATGAGGAAATTAAGGAACAAAATGTCTAGGTAATTTATCCAAGTTAACCTAACAAATAAAGGCAAAAGAAGGCTGGACTCCAGGGAGTTTGATTCCCAAATCCATGCTTTTCATCTTGACACCACACTGCATTCTTTTTCTAGATATTGCCTTATTTTTTTAAAATTTAATTTAATTTTATGATGTTATGTTGGTCACCATACAATAAATACAACATTAGTTTTTGATGTAATGATCCACGATTCATTGTTTTCATATAACACCCAGTGCTCCATGCAGTACATGCCCTCCTTAATACCCATCACCAGGCTAACCCATCCCCCCATCCCCCTCCCCTCTAGAACCCTCAGTTTGTTTCTCAGAGTCCATAGTCTCTCATGGTTCATCTCCCCCTCCGATTTCTCCCCCTTCATTTTTCCCTTCCTTCTCCTAATGTCCTCCATGCTATTCCTAATGTTCCACAAAGAAGTGAAACCATATGATAATTGACTTTCTCTGCTTGACTTATTTCACTTAGCATAATCTCCTCCAGTCCCATCCATGTTGATGTAAAAGTTGGGTTTTAGCCATCTTTTCTGATGGCTGAGTAATATTCCATTGTATCTATGGACCACATCTTCTTTGTCCATTCATCTGTTGAAGGGCATCTCGGTTCTTTCCACAGTTTGGCTATTGCGGACATTGCTGCTCTGAACATTGGGGTGCATATGGCCCTTCTTTTCACTACATCTGTGTCTTTGTGGCAAATACCCTGTAGTGCAATTGCTGGGTCGTAGGGTAGCTCTATTTTTAAATTTTTGAGGAACCTCCACACTGTTTTCCAAAGTGGCTGTACCAACTTGCATTCCCACCAACAGTGTAAGAGGGTTCCCCTTTCTCCACAACCTCTCCAACATTTGTTGTTTCTTTCCCTGTCCATTTTTGCCATTCTAACTGGTGTAAGGTGGTATCTCAATGTGGTTTTGATTTGAATTTCCCTGATGGCTAATGATGATGAACATTTTTTCATGTGTCTGTTAGCCATTTGTATGTCTTCTTTGGAGAAGTGTCTGGTCATATCTTCTGCCCATTTATTGACTTATTTGGGTTTTGGGTGTTGAGTTTGAGAAGTACTTTATAGATCTTGGATACCAGTCCTTTATCTGTAGTGTCATTTGCAGATATCTTCTCCCATTCTGTGGGTTGCCTCTTTGTTTTGTTGACGGTTTCCTTTGCTGTGCAGAAGTTTTTTATCTTGATGAAGTCCCAAAGGTTCATTTTTGCTTTTGTTTCACTAGCCTTTGGAGCTGTATCTTGAAAGAAGTTGCTGTGGCTGATGTCAAAGAGGTTACTGCCTATGTTCTCCTCTAGGATTTTGATGGATTCCTGTCTCACATTGAGGTCTTTTATCCATTTTGAGTTTATCTTTGTGTATGGTGTTAGAGAGTGGTCGAGTTTCATTCTTCTGGATGTGGCTGTCCCATTTTCTCAACACCATTTATTGAAGAGACTGTCTTTTTTCCATTGCATATTTTCTCCTGCTCTGTTGAAGATTATTTGATCATAGAGTTGAGGGTCCATATCTGGGTTCTCTATTCTGTTCCATTGGTCTATATGTCTGTTTTTGTGCCAGGACCATGCTATCTTTTTGGCCACAGCTTTGTAATATAGCTTGAAATTGGGCAGTGTGATGCCCCCAGGTTTGTTTTTCTTTTTCAACATTTCCTTGGTGATTCAGGGTCTTTTCTGATTCCATACAAATTTTAGGATCGTTTGTTCCAGCACTTTGAAAAATGTCATTGGAATTTTGATTGGGATGGTGTTGAAGGTATAGATTGCTCTGGGTAGCATAGACATTTTAACAATGTTTGTTCTTCCAATCCATGAGCATGGAATGTTTTTCCATCTTTTTGTGTCTTCTTCTATTTCTTTCGTGAGTGTTCTGTAGCTCCTAGAGTATAGATCCTTCACCTCTTTGGTTAGGTTTATTCTGAGGTATCTTATGGTTTTTGGTGCTATTGTAAATGGAATCATTTCTCTAACTTCTCTTTCTACAGTTTCATTGTTAGTGTATAAGAAAGCAACTGATTTTTGTGCATTAATTTTGTATCCTGCCACATTATTGAATTGCTGTATGAGTTCTAGTAATTTGGGGGTGTAATCATTTGGATTTTTCATATAAAGTATCATGTCATCTGCGAAGAGAGAGAGTTTGACTTCTTCTTTGCCAATTTGAATACCTTTTATTTCTTTTTGTTGTCTGATTGCTGTTGCTAGGACTTCTAGTACTATGTTGAACAAAAGTGGCAAGAGTGGACATCCTTGACGTGTTTCTGATCTTAAGGGAAAGGCTTTCAGCTTTTCCCCATTGAGGATGATTTTGCTGTGGGTTTTTCATAGATGGATTTTATGAACTTGAGGAATGTTCCCTCTATCCCTATACTCTGAAGAGTTTTAATCAGGAAAGGATGCTGTATTTTTTAAATGCTTTTTCTGCATCAATTGAGAGGACCATGTGGTTCTTCTCCCTCCTCTTATTAATGTGTTCTATCACATTGATTGATCTGCAAATGTTGAACCACCCTTGCATCCTGGGGATAAATCCCACTTGGTTGTGTTGGATGATCCTTTTAATGTATTGTTGGATCCTATTAGCTAGGATTTTGTTGAGAATTTTGGAATCCATATTCATCAGGGATATCGATCTGAAATTCTCCTTTTTGATGAGGTCTTTGCCTGGTTTGGGGATTAAGGTAATGCTGGCCTCATAGAATGAGTCTGGAAGCTTTCCTTCTGTTTCTATTTTTTGAAACAGCTTCAGGAGAATAGGTATTATTTCTTCTTTGAATGGTTGGTAGAATTCCCCAGGGAATCCATCAGGCCCTGGACTCTTGTTTTTTGGGAGGTTTTTGATCACTGCTTCAATCTCGTTACTGGTTATTGGCCTATTCAGGTTGTCAATTTCTTCCTATTTCAGTCTTGGGAGTTTATAGGTTTCCAGGAAGTCATCCATTTCTTCCAGGTTGCTCAATTTATTGGCATTTGGTTGTTGATAATAATTTCTAATAATTGTTTCTATTTCCTTGGTGTTAGTCATGATCTCTCCCCTTTTGTTAATGATTTTATTAATTTGGGTCCTTTCTCTTTTCTTTTGGATAAGTCTGGCCAGTGGTTTATTGATCTTATTAATTCTCTCAAAGAACCAGCTTCCTAATTCATTGATCTCTGCTCTAATCTTAATTATTTCTCTTATAATGCATGGCTTAGGCATCGTTTGTTGCTTTTACTTTAGTTCTTTAAGGTGTAAAGTTAGTTGGTGAATTTGGGATTTTTCTATTTTTTTTGAGTGAGGCTTGGATGGCTATGTATTTCCCCCTTAAGACTGCCTTTGCAGTATCCCATAGGTTTTGGACCGATGTGTTTTTATTCTCTTTGGTTTCCATGAATTGTTTAAGTTCTTTGATTTCCTGGTTGCCCCAAACATTCTTGAGCAGAGTGGTCTTCAGCTTCCAAGTGTTTGAATTTCTTCCAAATTTTTTCTTGTGATTGAGTTCCAGTTTTAAGGCATTATGGTCTGAGAATATGCAGGGAATAATCTCAATCTTTTGGTATCAGTTGAGACCTGATTTGTGACCCAGTATGTGGTCTATTCTGGAGAAAGTTCCGTGCACACGCAAGAAGAATGAGTATTTGTTGTTATAGGGTGGAATGTTCTGTATATATCTATGTGGTCCATCTGGTCCAGTGTGTCATTCAAAGCTCTTGTTTCCTTGTTGATTTTCTGCTTAGATGATCTGTCTACTGCTGAGAGTGGAATATTGAGGTCTCCTACAATTAACGTATTATTATTATGCGTCTTTATTTTGGTTAACAGTTGGCTTATGTAGATGGCTGCTCCCATGTTGGGGGCATAGATATTTACAACTGTTAGATCTTCTTGTTGGGTAGACCCTTTAAGAATGATGTAGTGTCCTTCTGTGTCTCTAACTACAGTCTTTAGCTTAAAATCTAATTTGTCTGATATAAGAATTGCTACCCCAGCTTTCTTTTGAGGTCCATTGGCGTGGAAGATGGATCTCCATCCCTTCACTTTCAGTCTGGATGTATCTTTAGGTTTAAAATGAGTCTCTTGTAGACAGCATTTGGATGGGTCGGATCTTTTTATCCAATCTGCAACTCTGTGCCATTTTATGGGAGCATTTAGGCCGTTCACAATGAGAGTGATTATTGAAAGATATGATTTTATTTTCATCATGTTGCCTGTGAAGACCTTGTTTTTATAGACTGTCTCTGTAAATTTCTGTTCTATATCATTCTTGGGGTCCTTCTCCTTTTATAGAACCCCCTTTAATATTTCTTGCAGGGCCAGCTTAGTGGTCACATATTCTTTCAGTTTCTGCCCGTCTTGGAAGCTCTGCATCTCTCCATCCATTTTAAATGACAGCCTTGCCAGATAAAGTATCCTTGGCTGCATGTTTTTCTCTTTCAGTACCCTGAATATGTCTTGCCAGGCCTTTCTGGCTTGCCAGGTCTCTGTGGATAGATCTGACGTTATTCTGATGTTCCTCCCTCTGTACGTAAGGAATCTCTTCCCCCTAACTGCCCTTAAGATGGTTTCCTTGGTTCTAAGATTTGCGAGTTTTACTATTACATGCCGGAGTGTTGGCCTGTTTTCCTTGATCTTGGGAGGGATCCTCTCTGCCTCTAGGACACGAATGTTTGTTTCATTCCCCAGATTAGGGAAGTTCTCAGCTATGATTTGCTCAAATATATCTTCTAGTCCTCTCGCTCTCTTCACCCCCTCAGGGATCCCAATAATTCTGACATTGGAACATTTCATGGTGTCACTTATTTCTCTGATTCTATTTTTATGGATTTTGAGTTATTTTTCCCTGGCCTTCTCTTTTTCCTTCTTGTCTATTAATTGGTCTTCTAGAGTACTAATTCATTCTTCTGCCTCGCTTACCCTACCTGTTAGATTATCTAAATGAGATTGGATCTCATTGATAGCATTTTTAAGTTCTGCCAATTCAGCTTTCATTTCTGCCCTTAGAGACTCTATTTTGCCATTCATCAATTTCTCCATTCTAGCTATTGTCTTCACAATTGCTACCCCGAATTCCATCTCCGACATCTTGGTTATATCTGTTACCCATTTGCAAATCTGTGGCAGAAGTTACAGTCTCTGAGTCTATCCTATTTTGGGGGTTCCTCCTCCTAGTCATTCTGTTGAGGGGTGGTTGAGGGAATGTACAGAGTCCAAATTATTGACCACAGCCTAAGCAAGATGCATCTCTTTTATAGGGACCTTAGGGTTGCCGGCCTCTTGTTCTCCCAGCCTGTCTTCTGGGGGAGGGTCCTGCCATACTGTTACTCAGGTAACTCTGTTTGGGCAGAGTTGCCCTGCCCCCTGTGGGGCGGGGGATGGGCTCAGTGAAAACCGTTTTTTTGGGGCTTTTGTTCTCTGGCGGCTTTCCCTGGTGGCTTTCCACTTCTCTTCCAAGAGTCAGGGCAGAAGAGATCATTTCCAACCCTCTGCCTCAGAGCTCTCCAGGCCACACTATCTCTGTCTGTGCTGCTATAAACTGCAGCGTCCTGGGTTGTGCGCCTCTCAGCAGGCTCCCAGTCCTCGCCTCCAGGTCGGGGCCCATCTCTGCCCTTTGTGCTTCTAAAATGGCCAGCCACCCCCAGTTTGCACCCGGGGCCCAGTGCTCCGGGTTTCAGTCCAGGGGGCTGTCCTAAAGTCCTTTCCGCGCTGCTACTGGTCTGCGAGTCTCTGCCCTATACCCAGCATGGGAGGCTGTTGGTCACCGGTGGGGCAGGATCCCCATGGCTCCCTCCCCCTTCCGTTTATCTTCCAATATCTGCCTGCAGAATCACTGCTCCCCACTTCATACCTCGAAACCAACTGCCTGGAATAGTCTGTTTGTAGAGATCCAGATCTATCTTCTTACATCTCAGGATGATTTTGTGGGTGTTCAGAGTGGTCTGGTAAATATCCAGCTCAATTCTGGGGACCGGTTGGAATAGGGTCCCCTACTCCTCTGCCATCTTTTCCTCCAACGATATTGCCTTATTTTGAGTGTCACCCATCCATTTGTATTTAGAAAAACCTAATCAAGTTCTTAACACAGAAAAAATATTTTATTTATAAATACATTTATATCAACTTGACTTTAGTGTTGTATAAATTTATTCCTCAGGACTCTTATACAAACAGTGGTATGACTAGTTCAAAATGTAAGCCAAACAAAATGATGTGATTTGGTTAAATTACTTAACCTCTGATTCTGTTTTCTTATTTTAAAAAAATGCTAGTTTTAATACCGGCACTAGTATACATCTGCTATTTCTGGCTGATCAAAATCCTTTTCCACATTCTAACAATTTCAGTGCTTCTTGGCTTTGTGAATCTTACCATCCTGAAGTAAAGCAAAACAAAACAAAATAATATGTAAACGTTAAAAATTTTAAATATTATTTTAGCTTTCCTTGTAGTAAGAGTAATCTAAATTAACTCTGCCAATAGATAAATTCATGAAAGACATTGATTTGGAATTGAACTACTGATAGAACATGCATCCGTTGTGCCAGCAGGTATGGTGGTGGAGGCAGACTGATTTTGGGGTTAGTAACAGAAGTCCACTTAAGTGGGTCCTACAGAGCTTGTGAGTTTTCTGGGCAAGCTCAGCCTTCCTGGTATTGTAGATAGAATAGATTCTATATTTTTCAACCCAATTATCAACACACCTAGCTTTTAGGACTATTATGAGGATTCAAAGCATGGCATAATATAAAGCACTTAATCTAATTGCTGCACATGATGAGAGCTCAGAAAATTATAGCTATTAATATTCAAGTTTAAATGCCTGCTACTGTGATATGATAAACATCTGGCAATTCTGTTATTTGATCACTCAGGCTATGAGTTGTTCCAGCTATACTTGAAGTATTCTTTTAATTTATGTTTTCCTCAGATATCATACTGAGTCAATTTTAGATAGACCTAGAGCTCAATATTCATTTTTAAAAAATTGGCAAATTTTAGAATATTTAAGTAATAAAATTTTTTGTAGTCATTAATGATCTCATTCTCATTTTATCCTACATTTTGTTGAATGTTGTGTCATTCTTAATGTTACAAACCACAAATCTGTGTGCAGAATCAATTTTCTTCTTTAAGATCATAAATTATATTAAGTACTTTAAAAAACAATAGCATGTATATAAGCTGATTTTGATTTATTATGACATTTTCATTGGGGTTCCTGGGTCCAACTGATAATAAGCTTTCAAAAAATATTGATGATGTAGGCATGTAAGCAAATTCTAATGTGATCCAAGTGATTTTCAACTATAGATGCCCAAAAGGCCACCATATATTTAGTTCTTTTTCAGAAACAGTTCCAAGTGAAAAGCTATTAAGAATATCTACCTCCAGAGTAATTCCTCTAGAAAGTACAGACATTTCTTTCAGACATATACTATCGGTTGAGGAAAAAAAAAAAAGTTCACGTAAGGAGTCAGAGGGTGGTCAATTTACATTCAAACATCTTAGAGGAAAAGTTGCATTAACAGAAAAGTCTCTTTTCAACCCTCAGGTGTTAGCCATTAGACTATGTAGGAAGACAGAAACTAGGAGACCTAAAATCCAGAAAGCCTCTAATGATCTCTACAGGGAGTCTTTCTATAATTCAGCCTCTGCAGATAAGGATAGGTTGGTTCAAGGGGAAAAAATATCTTTTTTTCCTTTTTTTGCTCTCTTTTCCTTCCTTCCTTCCATTCATCCCTCCCTCCCTTCCTCCCTTCTTTTCCTTTCTTCCTTAGGTTTAGGTTTATAATTCTATGAAAACACTTATGAATAGTTCTTTGGCCAATTGATATATATCTTAGGCTTTGCACATTAGAGACTGGGGAGAAAATGTTTGAATAATCACATGGAATTTTTTCTTAGGTTCTTCAGATTTTACCACCTTTTTTATTGACTGTAGGTAGGGAAACAAATAGAGTTTTGAAGTACCTTGTTTAAAAATAAAATACAGAACCATGCTTGGAAGGTCTAATGGCAAAGCAAATATTAAACAAGTATTTCTTCAGTGTAAACTATATGCTAAGCAATATGCTAGGAAGTGAGAGTTGAGAAGAGGAGAAAGCTTTTGAAAGAGCTTGCCACATTTTGTTACCTTCAGGAAGCTTATTGGAATTGCTCAAAAACCTCAAAATTCCTCCCTCTACTCTCACTAAGATTGCCAAGATTGCCAACTCTAATCAATTTAATACTTTTATTGGTACGTTATTTCTATTAGAGATTTCAGTTAGTGTCTGCCATTACTTCTCTGGGACACTGCACTTTCCATGTTCCATGGTGCCTACAATGAGCATGTTTTATGCCACATGAGCCCATTCTATTAGCTACAATTCAATCTACCCAGAGTGGACACCTTATACAAGGGCAGACAAGTTATTTGTATGTGGTCTTCCTGAAAAGAGATTGTTGGGCCAATGATATTTTCACTCTAGTGAATATGAATTGGGAAACAAATCAATGAGTGGAAATTGAAGCTAAAACTTCATGAAAATAAGTCAGGAGCAGTAAGGACACAATAATAATGCAAAGGTGAAGTTGTGAGAAAGAAATAATGAAACTGATTGGAAGAAAGAAGAGCCAAACATTGATGGAGAAATAAAAATGCCATTAGAGAAGACCATGCATATAAGACAAAAGGGAAAGAATTCCTGTTATTGACTTCTTACTCCATTTCTGATGACTCTTCAGGTCCTGGCAATGTGAACCCTTATAATAATTATTCCTCTTTCATTTCTTAAAGGAGCTTGGGAAAGATCCCTGTCTCTTTTAACATGAAGAGCATCATTAAGTTCTGTGATTTTTTTTTAGATAATTTGTCACATATAGAATCTCATCATATTTCAATTTATCATATCAGAAAACAAGAGGCAAGTGAAGATTATCTGAGGCTAAACATTATGTTTAGCAATACTGCCTGTATTTTAAAAAATATGTCTCCTGATTTATTGTCAATTCTTCTTTAAGGGATAGGCATTTCATTGAAATATCCCAATGATCATTAAATGCTTGCGATGAGCTAACTCTCTCTGAGATTTGTTCTCTAAGATAATACATGACTGTATTCTAAATGAATAATGACACTACATTAGCAATGTGCGTACTATCTTAGAACTAAAGAATAATCCACATTGTGCTAGTACGCAATCTATTCTCTGAGGCCTACCATTATTTGACACAAATGTAACCATTTTCAAACAAAGATAAAAGGTATACTTTCTTTTTATGCAATAATAAATTGCCTATGTAACTTTGTTTGCTGAATTAATTGAATGAAGTCCAATTTGTTTGAATACAGTGTGGTGTTCAGCAATAGTCTTTGGAAAACTAAAACTTTGTTTTGAGTCCTTAGTGCTTATTTACCAAATTCATCCGTGCATTAAATTTGTTTGCTGAAGTCTTCAGTCCGATTCAGTGTGGCATTTGGTGGGGTAATATCAAATAGTCTACTGTTTCTCTGAAGGTGAGCTTTTCAATATGCAAAGGCACTGCTTGTACCTTTCAGATCTGACACTGGCAACCTTTGTGACTCTGGGCTTTGCTTGATTCATACATGCAATGAAGCAGCTGAACTTGACATGATAACAAATCATTTACCTGTTGCCTATATTCCTAGGTAGGATTTTAGAAAGTGTATAGGATTTTTTATTTTTTTGCATTATCATTGATATCTTTAAATTCCACTTGAATGCATGGATTTATTTTTAATTTATGTTCTTAGAATTTAGTAGTCCTATTCAAAAGGGATCTTCAATTTAGGTAAGGTTTCTTCTCCTTTATCATCTATTGTATATTTTATAATGTATTCCTAATTATTTTATATTCTTTGGTTTTATAATTTATATCATACAAATGGGCAGATGGACACTTAGATTTCTTCTAAATAATATCCGCATTATGGGAAAGAAATTTAAAATTATCTTAAAATTATCTTCTAGATCACTAGTTTGGTATTAAATTCTGGACATTATATTTTTGTGTGTTTTGTATTGAACTGTATTTTGCATTCTGAATTTTCTTATTTTTGATTTATTTTTTCTTATTCTTTGATACTCCTATTGCTATATGGTCTTATTTACACATGAAATAATCTCTTGAATATCTTAGGATAAATTATGAGAATTTTTCAAAAATTTTTTTGTTTCCTAATTTTGTTTTTCTATTTTCACTGTGGTGAGTTATTAGATATTTTTATCTTGGCACTTTCATTTCATGATCTAAGCTTTCCTTAGATATCTTTCAACTCATCCTTCATACCTGTGACTATAGGATGAAGTGTTATTAGTTTAGGGATGCTAGAGTGGGAATAATCTACAGTGATGCAACCAAAAATGGTTTTACATTGCCTTACTGTTAATGGAAAGTTACATACTTTAATTTCTTCATAATCTTCCACACCAAACATATCCCACCTCCATACTCTTAGAAAACTCTGTTCTTTACTGAAATAGCTCTAGCTCTAGGTCTCTGATTAAATGTAATTTACTGGTGGAGATATCTGAAGCTTCATCTAAGATAAGTTCACCTGTATGACTCCTGGGGCAACCTTCACATTTCTCTTGGCTCCTCTTATTTTAATTGTTTATTTGGTTCATGTCTTCTGTAGTGGGCCAAGAGTGAGCACTGTGCCAACCTTGTTCACTTCCACATCCTCTTTCTCTCTAGTACTGGGCTTACCATAAACCTAAGTTGAGTTACTGAAGAATTCAATAAATTATAAGGCCTATATTCATAATATAATGCATTGGATATTACTAGAAATGCAGAAGGTTGTTGCTTTTATATACTGGTGTCAGACTTCATCTCTAAGACTTACATATATGCAATATTTCATATTTTTTAGAACAGAGTTATATGGTACCAGAGATTTTTGTCTATCATATTTACCCTTATAAACCCAGCACTTAGAAGAATGCCGAGTATGTTGTAAGCACTCAATATCATTATGAGAGCAGTTGATTTATCTAAAAATATTTTCTTTTGTTTCCTAACATGAATTTTTTATTTTTTTGTACTCATTTATAATGTGGTCCAAACACAGATGTGTGCATGTGGGCTGATGCCTCTCATTATCTATCACATAAATGTCATTTTCAAAAACAAAACAAAACAGAAAGCATTCTCTATGGTTGCCAAGGATGTATTTCCTAGGCTGATTACTAGTGTCAGAGATGATAGAATTATTCAACAATTATTCAATTATTCATGGTAGAAAAATACCCTATATTTAAATAATATCAGGAAAATATAGTAGCCTTAGCCTATTTCACAAATAAAAATAGGGGAGCAGAGGAAGAAAGGGAAAAAATACATTTATATTTTTTAATCCTTAAACTTTCATTCAGAGTTTTAGTTTTTACAATCTTATCTGAAGCTATTAGTCTCAAAATACTTTCCTAACAATGTATTTTTGTTGTGATTTTATTGGGGGAAAAATAAGAAGAAAAATAAGATGCAGGGCAATCATAAAATTAAAACTTAGAAAATAATGTAAAGAACTTAATTTTCCCTTTTTTAAAATCATATTGATGATCACATGAGCCAATTGAGTGATGTGATCATCTCAAATAAAACTTGAGGACTTAATGTTTATTCATTTGTAGTGTCTGTTTCCCTTAAAACTAGAAAATGACAGAAGTCATTAAAATTTCTTTAGCTGCAAGTAACTAGACTCCACTCATCAGAATTCATTCATTTTCCAAAAAGACTTTTTTTTTTTTTTCCTAGGCAGCATCCAGCATTTCTAATACAAATTCTGGGCATCTTAATATTATATATACATTATATATATATATATATATATATATATATATATAAAATTTATATTTATATATATATATTTATATATATAAATGAGCATTCAATACAGTATTAGGTAAATAAGCTATTAAGATAGATAAGCTATTGGGCGCCTGGGTGGCTCAGTCGGTTAAGCGACTGCCTTCAGCTCAGGTCACGATCCTGGAGTCCCGGGATCGAGTCCCGCATCGGGCTCCCTGCTCAGCGGGGAGTCTGCTTCTCCCTCTGACCCTCCTCCCTCTCGTGCTCTCTGTCTCTCATTCTCTCTTTCACAAATAAATAAATAAAATCTTTAAAAAAAAAAGATAGATAAGCTATTAAGGGTAGAAACCCATTTTCTTTTGCAGAAAAATTTTCTGTATTATGCATGTTCCAGTCACTTCAGGAGAGCAAAAAAAAATATTTTAAATTTAATTTGAGGCACATGCCAAAGTTCATTCTGTTCTGTGCTGTGCTCTGTAAATTTACAGTTATCTATTTGACTTGGATTTAAAGTTTCAACAGAACAGAATTTGGAGAGAATTCCCTGATGATAAAGTTATTGCAACTTGCACTTCACCTAGAAGGCCTTTCTGTATTGAGTTTCCACTGCTTAATTTTGCCACCACCACTCTTTCTACTCAGAGGGGTTGAAAAGCAAGTACAGAAAAGGAAAAGACTGAATGCCACCATTTGTCTTATGCTACCAGCGCAGAGTTGCAATTTAGTGATAAATGGACACCAATAAATCGGTTATGGTCAAACAGCACTGACATGTGGGTGTATTTTCTGTTCTTCGGCTAATCAAGGGAGGAAGGTAGAAACAATAATATTGACAACAAACAAAGCAGAAACACACACACACACAACTCTGACCCAAACCAGGAGATGATAGCCACAAAACTGTCTTCCCATAATGCGTATAGGTCATCTCCACCCATCAGTGTTGCTGACAAATAGTATTTCTTTGTTGTTGAAAACCTGTTCAAAGTTAATCTTCAAGAAGGTATTTTATAAACCTGAGGTCTAAAAGAAATCTCGTATCTGAGGAACCATCAAGCTATAAATACATACATACATATATACATACTTATCACTAATAGTATTCTTTTAAATGCCTCCATGTAGCTTACATGCTATCGAATGAGAAGACACTAAACAATAAAACCATAATTTACATGAGCAGATACTGCTAGAGTTATTTGAGGACATTATCAAAGAAGGGTTATGTCATTGTAAAATTTAATTCTAGTTCCAATCAAGAAGGTTTTGTTCATACCAAAGAAATTGGATGTATCATTTCCCCCATTCTAGCAGTGTGGTTGAAAATGTTCATGGCAGCAATAATGGATACAGAACCTAGAACTCAAGTTTCTGAAGAAGAGAATTAGATCCAAGAAAACAGACCAAAAAGGCTTTCATAAATTATTTTCTAGATTGTTACAGTATGAACTGGAGGCAAACAAAGTGTATGTAGAAATTAATCTAACATCTCAGTACTTAAGGAGAATTTGGAGCATTTGAAAATGTTGGATATTTATATCAGAAATCCATTTTGTGTAATGAGTAATTGTAAAAGGTTTCTATTTCCATAGAGGGTGGACATGTTTGTGGACAACATATGGACCATGGACATAGTCTGCACTTCTCATAGCTCTAGAGTTTAAGAATATCTCTGACTAGGGGCACCTGGGTGGCTCAGTCGTTAAGCGTCTGCCTTCGGCTCAGGTCATGATCCCAGGGTCCTGGGATCGAACCCCACATCGGGCTCCCTAATCGGCGGGAAGCCTGCTTCTCCCTCTCCCACTCCCCCTGCTTGTGTTCCCTCTCTCCCTGTGTCTCTCTCTGTCAAATAAATAAATAAAATCTTTAAAAAAAAAAAAAGAATATCTCTGACTATACTAGACTGAATGAAGGGCAAACATTGTGATGTCTGCTGACACATCTGCCTACTGGCAATAAGATTAGACCTAAAGTCTTTGTTTTGTATTTCACAAATGTCATAATACCATGCTAAAGGATTCGGCTTGGATGAATCAAGGTAGCCTCATGTTTCACGATCCAGAAATAAATCTGTAATACCTATATCTTCATCAATTTTAGCTAACACAAGCTGTCCACTTACTCCAGAAAATATTTCTGCATCAATGCTTACCTACCTCAGTATTACTCTGTACATTTTCTTTTCTCACTCCTTTTCCGATCTCTCTTGCTTTCATAAATGCTGTGCTATTAGGTACTCTCAGAATCACAGAAGCAAATTCCCCTATGAAATCAGTGATTTGAACTTCTTTTTTCATCTTCACGTAGAAAATAATATTTTATTTGTTTTAAGAATATAGACTTTCTTGGAGCACCTTCAAGTGGAAAACATTTTTCCTCCCACAGGTCATGTAATTAAAATTTTAAGGTCCGTTATTAATTCTCTTTCTTGCTCCTCATTTCCCATTTCTGACTTTGTACATAAAACACTCCATATGGATATTTCCCCAGATTAATCTCCTTGATACATCATACAGATTAACTAGATAGGAAAACACATACACACAAATGCGCAAATACACACTCACACAGCATTTATAAGAGAACTAGATGATATGATATCCCTACACAACTCTATATACAAACAGGTGGGAGTACACCACCAAGAGCCCAAATACCTGCATTTTATAACCATCTTTGTGGGAAGAAGCTGAGGGGAAAATACCGTATCTGACCTATCTGGTAGAAGAAAAATTCTCTACCAACCAAAAAGAATTCACAGGAAAGTATCACAGGCCAATCTGAGAATAGCAGTTGAACTTGGGGAGGATTTTGCCCAATTCAATATCAGGTAAATTGAAAATATGAACTTTCAAATTGACCACACAGGTCTTCTTCCAGGACAGCATCCCACACTAATGAGAAATTGAAGGGAGTAGAATCAAACTGAGAGGAAAAGACAGAGATGGATTTGATGTAAGTAGGGAAGGAAAGGGAACCAGAACATTCCAGAAAGCAAGACATTGTACTTTTTTAACACTACATAAACACCAAAAAATTGAAAAGCTTTGCAAAGAGCTATTCTAACTTCTGTACTGTGCCTTCTAATTGAGCAACTCATTTTAAATTTCAGAAAAACAAACTCACGTTAACCTGAGTTAAAGCAAAAGATCAAAGTCAAATCCTACACTAAATTATCATAAGAAAAGGGAAGAATAAAGCATAGAAAATATTCCTGCAAAGAAAATATCCCTACAGACAATGAAAGCATGCCAGAAAAGAACAAATAAAAAAAAAAATATTTCAAAAGAAGACAAAAAATAACACTTAGGAGGTTGATAAAATATAAGAGAAAAAAATAATTATTCAGAATAAAAATAAGAAAACTCCAAAATGAGATGATGGAACCAGCAAAGAATTAGACATAAAAAGAAAAAATATATGTTATATATAGCTATGTGTCAGTAATTTCAACAGGACATTGGATAAGCATGAATATTATTTATCTCTCTCTCTCTCTCTATCTAGAGAGAGATTGTAAGGGTAATTTTGTACAGCAATTTTGCCAGGCTGTGGTGCCCAGTTGCTTGATCAAAAGTGGTCTACATATGAAGGTATTTTTTAGATGTGATTAGCATTTTAATCAGTAGACTTTGAGTAAAACAGATTACTCTCCACAGTTGGGTGGGTCTCATCCAATCAGTTGAAGGTCTCAAGAGAAAAGATGCCAGTTCTCAAAGAGAAAGGATTTTGCCTCTAGACTTCCCTTAGACAGACTCAAGAGTGCAACATCAGTGCCCATGAGAATTTCCAGCCTGCTGGCCTGCCTTGCATTTTTGACCTGCCAATCTCAGAATATTTGGAGAACCCTAATACAAAGATAAAGGAAGTTATTTGTAATGTGAAATAAGAACAAGATATCATTATGAAGCAATCAAATAGAAATATTATGTATGGAAAATACCAGTTGATGTAAAGAACACAGAAGATGGAATACAGAGTGGAAAGGTGTGGCTAAAGGGTGAATTAGCAGATTAGAAGACTGTTTTTAGTTCTTCTATAAGGTATCCATCTAAGATAAAAAATAGAAAATATGAAAGAAAATTTAATAGGGAGGACAGATACAGGATTGCCAATATTTGAATAATAGTCATTCTAGCACACATGAAAAATAAATATGGATAGGAGGAAATATTTACAGTTAGTGGAGATGCATTTTCCAGAATAGAAAAAGGTGAACAACTCCAGACTGAAAGAGCCCATAAGCTGTAACACAGAAAATTTATAGATTTGACATTGGATTTCTTTAGAATATAGAAAACTGTAGCAAGAACTATTGAGTCCGAGACTCTACTTAGAAACAAGTTAGCATGGCAACACTTTCCTGAAGGCTGGCAATAGATAAAGACTGCTGGGTCAGAAACAAAGGTAAGCATTGACATCAGCATGTTTGTGTCACTTCTCCTTGGCCCATCAGTCTAACGGGAGTGCTACAGGTGGGCCCAGATGGATGCTTGAATGCACGGAGTTGCATCATGAAGGAGAAACCCTAATTGAAGGGAACTTGGATCTTTTATAATAGGAGGTAAGCATGCCCACTTTTTGCTCCATAGGAAGCACTGTATCTATTCTTCAAGGCTGTTCGCTGTATCATCCTTAAAATGATAATCTGAAACAAAGGACATCTGTGTGTGTAGAATTGTAAGACACCTGTAGAGAATTATCTCCTGACATACAAAACATCCAGAGTAAGAACATCACCTAAAGATAGTCAAGAATTGAATTAATTTTAGACTTCTCCACAGAAATATCACATGGTAATGTAGTAAAATAGATACTAAAATACTGAAGGAAAAGGTTTCTGAGCTCAGAATGGCGTATCACTTTTAGATGACCTTTATTGATGTATAACTGACATAAAATAAGATGCACATATTGTAAGTAAACAATTAAATGAGTTTTGACATACATCAATGCCCTGAAACAATCTCCACCATTCAGATAATGACAATAATCCAGCATTTCCAAAAGTTTCACTTGGACTTACTTGCTGGCTTGTGGAGTTGTGCTCTGAATATATTACTTCCTTTCTTCTGCTTTCTTTGGGTTTAATTTTCTTTCTTTTCTAGTTCACGAAAGTGGAAAGTGAGGTCATTAACTTGAGGCTTTATGTTTTTTTTATTATAGATGCTAAGTGCTATAAATTTTCCTTTTAATACTGCATTAACTAAACTCTGTATTTTCATATGTTGTCTTATTATTTTCCTTCAGTTCAAAATAAAATCTAATTTCCATTTTGATTTCTTCTTCAATCCATGGGTTATGGAATACTGTATTATTTAGCCTCCTTGTATTTTTGAGCTTTTCCAGATATTTTATTATTGACTTATAAGTTAGTTCCACTGTTTTCAGAGAACATACCTTACATGTTTTGAATCCTTTTATATTTATTAAGACTTGTTTGGTGGCCCACATGAGGTCAATCTTGGGGAATATTTTGTGTGCCACTGAAAAGAATGTATTTTCTGTTATTGTTGGGTGGAATTTTCTCTAAATGACAATTGGGTCAGTAGATGGTAGTGTTCAATCATCTATGTCCTTAATGAATTTCTATTTACTTGCTTTATAAATTATCTCAAGAGGAATATGGACTCTATAAATAGTAGTATTTGTCTATTTTTCCTTAAATTTCTAGCATTTTTTGCTACATTTATTTTGATGTGCTGTTAGGTGCATGAAGGTTTAAAATTACAATGTTCTTTTGATGAATTAAACTACTTCATTATAAAGTAATCCTACCTATCCCTGCTAATATTTTTGCTCAGAAATGGACTTTGATGTTACTACAGCTGTCTCGGCTTTCCTTGATTAGTTTGAAAAGCTATATATTTTTAATCCTTTTAAATTTAAATGATTTGTGCCTATTTTAAAAATAGGTCTCTTTAGGCTCCATATAGTTCGTTTTTTTTTTTTTTTTTTAATATACTCCAATAACCTCTGCTTTTTAATTGGAGTATGGAGAGCATTTGCAATTAATGTGATTATTCATAGTTTTGTGTTTAAATCTCTTATATTCCTGTTCATTTTTTTATTTGTTCAGTTTTCTGCCTTCTTTTGGATTGAGTATATTTTATGATTTAACTTTACCAACTTTGATAATTAGCTCTAACTATTTACATTATTTTCTAATGGTTACTTCAGGTGTTACAGTGTAAACCTTTAACTTTTTTTAGTCTATCTTCAAGTAATATTATGCCACTTTGTATATAACATAAAAACCTTGCAAGTATGCTTCTGTCCCTTCCTTCCTGATACTTGTTCTGTTGTCGTTTTACATTTACTTGTATATGTAGACTCCATATTATTTGTTGTTATTTTGGTTTAAACAGTCAATTACATTTTTTATTTATAGATTTTATTGTTTAGAATAGTTTTAAATTTATAGAAAAATCAAGCAGATGGTACAGAGAGTTTTCATATACCTTCCAACTCCATTCATATAACTTCCCCTATTATTATCTTACATTAATATGGTATATTTGTTACAACTAATTAACACAAATTGTTATGTTATTATTAACTAAATTCCATACTTTTTTTGGTAGAATTCCTTAGTTTTTACCTAATATACTTTTGCTGTTCCAGGATGCCATCCAGGATAACCCATTATGTTTATTTGTCATGTGTCCTCTTTGCTGTAACAGTCTCTTAGACTTTTCTTGTTTTGATGATTTTGATAGCTTTGAAGGGTACTGGTCACCATATTGTAGGATTTCTCTTTATTGGAACTTGTCTGGTATTTTTCTCATGATTAGACTGGGATTATGGGTTATTAGGAAGAAGACAATAGAGATAAAGTGCTATTTTCTTCATGCTATACAAGGAACATCAACAAGGTTTATGACTATATGTTGAACTTGATCACTTAGATAAAGTAGTATTTGTCAGATTTCTCAACTGTAAGTTGATCTCCATTCCCCTACTCTCTGTAAGGAAGTCACCATGTGCAGCACACAATAAAAGGTGAAATTATCTTTTTAAGAAATTTAGAAATTAAACAAAATAGTCATATATTTCCCCAGTACTTACCAGTGTTCTTCATTCTCTTTTGTAAATTCCTATTTTCGTCTTACATCATTTCAAGAAGTATACAAATTAAGCAAAATAGCTCACATAACCCCCCACATATTTATCAGCATTCTTCATTCCCTTCTATAAATTCATAGTTTCATCTTTTATCATTTTCTTATGGACTGAAGGCTTCTGTTGATGTTTTTGTAGTGCAGGTCTGATTAACATATTATTTCAGTATTTATATTTGTTTTTATTTCAACTTCATTTTTGAAAGATGTTCTACTGTCTTCTGACTTGTGTTGCTTCTTTTTTTTTTTTAAAGATTTTATTTATTTGAGAAAGAGAGAGAGAGAGAAAGAGTGAGCAGGGAGGAGCAGAGGGGGAGGGAGAAAGACTCTGAAGCAGACTCCACACTAAGCACAGAGCCTGATGTGGGGCTCAATCCCACAGCCCCAAGATCATGACCTGAGCTGAAACCAAGAGTTGGACACTTAACTGACTGAGCCACCCAGGCGCCCCTGGCTTGTGTTGCTTCTGATGAGAACTCTGCTATCAAAATTATATTTGTTCACTGTGCATAATGTGTTTTCTCCTCTGGTTTTTTAAATAAGATTTTATTTTTTTATGTAAGCTCTGTGCCCAACGTGGGGCTCAAACTCATGACCCCAAGATCAAGAGTCACATGCTCTACCAACTGAGCCAGCCAGGCACCCTTCTCTTCTATTTTTTGTAAGATTTTATTTATTTATTTGCCAGAGAGAGTGTGAGAGTACAAGCAGGGGAAGCGGCAGGCAGAGAGAGAAGCTCAACTGAGCAGGGAGCCTGATGCAGGACTCAATCCCAGGACCCTGGGATCATGACCTGAGCTGAAGGCAGACACTTAACTGATTGAGCCACCCAGGCATCCCTCTTCTCTTCTATTTTTAAAAGGTTCTCTTTATCACTGGTTTTAAGTCATTGACTGAAATGTGCTTTGATGTTATTTGCTTCAGGTATATTATATTTAGAGTTTTTCATGCTACTTGAATCTGTGGATTTATGGTTTTTACTATACATTTGGATGCTTTTGAGCCATCATTTCTTCCTCTCCACAGGACACTCCAATTACATGTAGATTAGGCTACATGGAATTTCCCATAGCTCATTCCTACTTCTCTTAAAAAAAGTTTAAGTCATTTTTATTTCTAGGTTTAACTTTGGCTAATTACTATTGCTTTGTCTTTATTAATATTTCCACTGTATTATCTAATATAGTGTTAATACCATCTATTGTATTTTTTATCCATTGTATTTTTAAAGATTTATTTATTTATTTGAGAGAGAATGAGAGAGAGAGAGAGATAGTGCGTGTTCATGCCTGAGCAGGGGGAGAGGCAGAAGGAGAGGGAGAAGGAGGAGGTCTACTCCCCACTGAACATAGAGGGCAGCGGGGGGCCTCTATCTCGGGACCCCAAGATCATGACCTGAGCTGAAATCAAGAGTGGGCACTTAACCGACCGAGCCACCCAGGCACCCCTATCCATTGTATTTTTAATGATAGTCATGGGAATGTTTTATCTCTAGAAATTTGACTGATGTCTTCTTTATATTTTCCATTTTACTATTTAACATATTCACATCTACCTTCGTGTACATATAAAATATACTTATAATACTTCTGTCGAGTCCTTGTCTACTAATTCTATCATCTGTGCCATTTTGAGATCTGTTTCTATTGACTGAATTTTCTCCTGTGTGTGAATCCTTATTCCCTTCCTTTTTGTATGCATGCTAAGTTTTGATTGAATGTAAGACATTGTAACTTTATCCTTTAAGGTGTTAGGCTTTTTTATATTCCTATGAATATTCTGTAGCTGTGTCCTGGGACAGAGTTGTGTGGAAATAGTTTGATTCTTTCAAGTCTTGCTTTTATACTTTCTTAGACAAGATCTGAATGACTTTTAGTCTAGGACTAATTTTTCCCTACTGAAGTGACAACTATCTGATATTCTTTTTGGTGACCCAGGAATTACAAGGTTATCTGCTTTGGCTAGTGGAAACAGGAACTGTTTCTGGCCCTGTCTGAGCTTTAGAGATAGTTTTCTCTTCTGCCTAATGATCAGTACTCATCTGAGAAAGCAAGGTCTCTCAGCAAATGCCCACTGCTCTTTCTCTCTTTGTACCCTGTCCTGCAAACTGTAGCTAGAAGACATCTTGGTTACCCAAACTTCCAACTCCACCTCTCTGAAATTTGGAGATCCCCAGGCTCTGCCCGTGACTTTCCATCACACACTGTGGCCTAGAAAATACATAAGGCAATTACCTGGGTGATTATAAGACTCATCTACTTTTGTCTTCTCTTCCTGGGCCTTCACCATATTGTATTTTCCTGGTATTTCAACTTGGACTTAAATGGTACCTTTCAGATAAAAAATTGTTTATTAGAGATAGGGAGAGTTCATAAAATAATGGTTCAATTAAAAATCAAAGTAAATAAAAAAATAAACAAAAAATCAAAGTAAACAATTTAAACATGCATACTACGCTCTCTTTTTCCATTTGCCTCAATTATGATACCAAACTACCAGTTTTATTTTTTAGTTGCATCTCAATTCTTTAAAAAATGAAACCATTTTAAAGAAACTGTAACTTTTAAATTTTACTGCAAGCATTTGATATTTTTCTCTAAAAAGCCCTAAAAATTGATCAATAATCAGCTTAATAGGAGTTTCATGCATTTTATCTCTTTAAATTATCCACATTTAATCAATTTTCCAAATATTCAGATGGAAACCAATCATAAAAACCCTAAAGCTAAAAGTCAAAATAGAAAAAAAAAAAGTTTCCCTTTCTAGATTCTACTTTCAAAGATAAATATTTTAGGTTTTTTGTTTTTTTTTAATTTTGAGTCCATTTACCAAAGAGACTAATTGAAACATGAGATGGAATGAACTTTATAAAACAAAAAAAGAAAAAAGAAGAAGAAAAACACAGGAAAAGTAGCATTTTAAAGGAGCCAAGAAATTTATAATCATTTCAATCATTCTGATATTATATATTTGAGTTTTTTATTATTAAATAATATAGAACATTTGACAAGCTGATATGTAAGTTAGGAAATCTGAGTTTTTAATATTAAAATAGATTTTCCTCTAGATCCTTTCGTAATCCTTTATGGATTGGTTTCTCCTGATGTTTTCTAATTGTTTATTATTATTATTTTTTTTCTGAAGGTAAATTTAACCTTGCTTCCAACTCAAAAGTGCTGTTTTGGAAGCAAATATATAATTATAGTGTGCAAATCCTTTGTGTGTATTGTATGTAAGTAATATAAACACACAAAAGTCTTCAAATATTTATTGTTAGAATTTTATTAAATATTTTTTGAGCAAACAGGAGTAAAAGCAACACTTTGGTTGAGGAGTCTTGACAACAAAGGTGAAAACAAGACAATTCATAATAAAGTTGAAAGATGATCATCTATCATAATAACAATCAATAACTATGACTGCCATTTGAAACACTTACTATGAATTGTCAATAAATCACCCATGAGATACTACTATGATCATTTTACTAAAGAGGAAGCTAAGGCACTACGCATTTAAGTAACTTACTCTAAAGTGGTAGGGCAGGGTGAAAAACAAGCTTCTGATTGGTCCTACCAGGGCTATTTTTCTCTAAACAGCTTCATTGATGCACAATTCACATACTAGGACATGGAATTTTAGGACAAATGTTTGAGACTTCAAAAAGATTTGGATTTACAGTGGATGCTTCAAGCTACCCAGCTCTGAGCCTGGGGAAATAGGTATTTACTCTTTTATTGGAACCTTGGAAGAAGCATTAATTTAGTTCAAGCTTTCAGCTCTCTTATTTTGCAGATAAGGAAATTGAGCCCCAAAGAAGTGAGACCTGCCTAAGAACGTACAGCATATTAGTGGCAAAGTAGAACTGTAGGCTTCAAGTTCACTACATCTAAGCATACCATGCTTTAGCATCTCTCTTTTTCTGGTCTTCATCCTCCTTCACATATAGTTTTTATGTTACGATAATTATAATGTAGACACAACTCAGGAGAATACGAATTGTTTAAAACAGTTTTTCTTCTTTCATGTTTCCATTTTTATTCTTGTTACTCTTTCTGTTCACTCTTTATACTTAATGCATTTGCCATATTTGCCTCTCTACGGAGTATTTTTATAAAAAGCCCAAGAAACTCAGCAGTCCCTTTTACTAGGGTGTGTTGAAATCTCTGACCACATATTTAAATGTAAGATGTGTTTTTCTTTCCTTTTAAGCAGATTTTTTAAAAAGATTTTATTTATTTATTTATTTGAGAGAAAGAGAGAGAGAGAAACAGCATGAGAGGGGAGAGGGTCTGAGGGAGAAGCAGGCTCCCCGCTGAGCCGGGAGCCCGATGTGGGACTCGATCCCAGGACTCCGGGATCATGACCTGAGCCGAAGGCAGTCGCTTAACCAACTGAGACACCCAGGCGCCCCAGATTTTGTTTTTTAAAGCAGTGTTAGTTTCACAGCAACATTGAGCCAAAAGTACAGAGGTTCTCAAATACCCCCTGTTCCTAAACAGGCACAGCTTTTCCCATTGAGAACATCCAGCATCACAGTGGTACGTTTGTTACAATTGGTGAACCTACACTGACACATCATTATCATCTGAAGTCCATAGTTTACATTAGAACTCACTCTTAATATTGTAAATTCTATGATTTCGACAAATATATAATGCCACGTATCCACCTTTGTACAAAATTTTATATAGAAACTGTCCTTTACATTAAAATAGTTGTCCTGCATACAAATCCTCAGTGCTCCTCCTTTTTATCCCTCCCTCCCTTCGACCAGGGACATAGAAATGTCTCTAATATATTTTATTAAAATATTATGTGTACAATTTCAACATTACATTTATAAAACAACAGCAAAGACAAACAATATAAACATAAATCCTGCTCTAAAACAGCCTCCTTTGTATATTTTGCAGGGAGATGAACTGATTCTATGATCATTTTGATAATGGTCATATAAGAAATGAAGAGCAAGATGCTTTTTGATTTTCTTTTCCTTTCCTTTATCATACCAAATTTCACATTTGGTTGGCATGGAGGGATGTTTAAATGTGACACGTTCCCTTTGGAAATGGAATGTACTTTTGGGAATGGAAAGGTCCTGCTATGTGCTTTCACACACAAGAGTCGTATGATCCTTGAGAGAGACCTCAGCAACCTTTTATGTCATCACTTCTCTTTAAAGTCTGTTGGAAATAGACACCAGGCTGGATTAAACATGGAAATTCCTATTATCTTATCCCAAAATGTTGCTTTTCTGAGTTCACTGGTTTTCTAGCTCTCTCCTGTTTGTTAATGCTTATTATTTCAGTAGCGTGCAGAAACCTTAAAAGCATTCACTTTTCACCATATTGTATGTTGGAAATGGAATGACACATTTTAGGAAGTTCTTTGTAATTCAGGCAAGAAAGTTTTCAAATTATGACAGTTTTTCTTAATTATTAGTGTTATATCTTAATTGGGTTACATTGCCAATAAATGAAAATTCTTCGTCTGCATTTTTAAAGCTGACACTGGGAAGTAAAATTTCAGTTAGAGAAATTTCAAGTGGCTTTTTTAGTGGAGATAATAACAGGCTTCCCACTCAGTAATTTCTTTCTTGAATGCTTAATATAAAAGGTTTTGAACAGTAGTTTTGTCAATGTGCCTTTTTCAGTAAGTGGTGTGGGGCAAACATGCTGAAAATTATGTGAGAAGAAGCAGGATTACTTTTTATTTCATCAATCTTAAAATTTTAGTTGACAATTTAAAGACTTTTGAGAATAATAAGGAATATCATTGGATGTTATTGAAAAAGACCCGTAATAAGTGTGTAGGTATTAGCAATAAGGAATAATAGATAATAGATACTATTTTATTGAGAATGTTATATGCCAAACATTTTACATTCATTAATGTATTTTAATGTAATGGAAACTTTGTAAGAAAATTTCTATTTTCTCTCCATTTTACAGTGAAGGAAACTGAGGTTTATTAAATTTGCACATTGAGCAAGCATTAAGTGTGACTTGGCAGAGAAATATTTCAAGGCACCTATAATAAATATGTTTGAAGAACTAAATCATGTTTAAAAATTAAAGAAAAGTAGGATAACACATAGAAATTATTAATAAAGAGATAGACACTTTATTTTTTTAAAGTTTTATTTATTTAAGTAATCTCTACATCCAATGTGGGGCTTGAACTCATGACCACAGGATCAAAAGTTGCATGCTCTTCTGACTGAGCCAGCCAGGTGCCCAAAGAGACAGACATTTTAAAAAGAGCAAAGTGGAAATTCTGAAGTTGAAAAATACAATTACTGAAATGAAAAACTCACTAGATAGGTTCAACAGATTTAAGTTAGTATATCCATCTATGCTCTTTTGTGTCTATTGTTTTTCTCTATACTGTTACTTTCCACCTATTTGTGCCTTTGAACCTAAAGTGTATTCCTCATATTCAACATGTAGCTGGATCTTGTTTTTCATCCAGTCTGACAATATCTACATTTTGGTTAGAGTATCTAGTTCCATCAAACTTAAAGCAATTATTGATATAATTGGGTTTATATTTGCCATTTTGTTATTTCTGTTTTTCTTCATATTTTAATTATTTTAAAATTGTTTTCTTACTGGTTGTTCTAGTAAATAAAACATACATCTTAATTTATCATACTTTATTTCATGTTACTACTAACTTAAATTCTGTAAAGAATAGGAACTTTGCTCCAGTATAAATCTATTTTCCCCATCCTTTCTGTCATGATTGTCATATATATTACACCTGTCTTAAAATTAAACAATATACTGTTATATTCTTTATTCTTTCCTTTTTTTTTTTTCTGAAGAGAGAGAGTGTGCGCAAATACAGAGAGAGAGAGAGAGAATTTTAAGCAGACTCCATGCCCAGCATGGAGCCCAATGCAGGGTTCAGTTTCATGACCCTGAGATCATGACCTGAGCCAAAATCAAGAGTTGTATACCTAACTGACTGAGCCACCCAGGTGTCCATATACTGTTATATTCTTACTGTTTTATACATATATATATTATATATATGCGTATATATATATATGTATATATTTTTAAGATTTTTGTTTATTTGAAAAAGAGAGAAAGAGAGAGGATGAGCAAGGGGAAGGGCAGAGGGAGAGGGAGAAGCAGACTCCCTGCTGAGCAGAGAGTCCAATGTGGGGCTCAATCCCAGGACCCCGAGGTCATGACCAAAGCCGAAGGCAGATGCTTAACCAACTGAGCCACCCACATGCCCCTACATACTTATATTTTTAAAAGAAATTAAGAAAAGAGAAAATATATAATAATGCAGGCTTTAATGGCCACATGTTTACAATTTTTTCCATACTTCTTCCTCTAGGCTTAAGTTACTCTCTGGTATCAATTTCTTTTAACCTGAATAACTTTAGTATTACATATAGAGTATGTACATGAGCAGTGAATTCTCTGCTTTTATTTTTCTGGGAATGTTTTCTTTTGGTCTTTAATTGTAAAGGGTAGTTTTGATAGATATAGAATATCTTATTGACAAGTTTTCTCTTTCAGTGGTTTGAAGATGTCATTCTACTGCCTTCTAGCCACCTTGTTTTTGTTGAGCAGTTATTAATCACTTTTTTTTCCGGTATTGATTTATCTTTCATTTCTCTCAGGATTTTTTTTTTTTTGTCCTTGGCTTTCAGTACTTTGGTTTATGATGCATATAGGTGGGTATCTCTTAATATTTATCTTTTGGGGGATTATTGAGCTTTTTAATCTTAGATTAACAATTTTCATCAAATTTGAGAAGCTTTATTTTTCTTCCCTTTTTTCTGTCACTAACCTGATCCGCACCCTCTGGCAGCAGTCGTTCTGACACTCACAGCAAAACCTCCCCTGGCAGGGCTACTCTTCTTGACCAATGAGTGAAGGTGTGGGGATTGGGAGCATCCCCGGAAAGATTGTAGACTCCCATTGTTTTTACTCAAATTTCTAGTAGTTCTTCATTAATAAGAGCTTCTCCACTTGTTGTTTTCTTTTGGTTTTCCAGAGCCCTAAAATTATTTTCTTTGAGAATTCTGTTCCTTTTTTGTACTTGTTTGGGGGGAAAAGGATATACTTACATCTTCTTGCTGCCATTTATAGAGTGCAGAGATTTTCTTCTTTTTTTTTTAATTCAGCCACTCTCAGAATACTATATAATTAGTTTCCCACAAAGCACAACTTTTCCTTATGTTATCATAAGAATAAAAATCAGATATTCTCTATAATTAATTTGTTTCCTGTAGATTATTTCTATATCTACGATTTACCTAAAAATCTTCAGGAAAAAAAAATGTGCACCTCCTGTTATGCTTCAGTGACTTATTTAAAAAAAATTAAAAAACATTTTGACATATTCTTATACATGGTGAGATTTATATAGACCAAGTTTTGCCAATAACAAGATATGTGAATTATCCTCATTACTGTACTTTTTTTTTTTTTTTTGCTAGCATGCTGGAACCACTCACTCCCATCATCTATTCTCTGAAAACCCCTGACTCCTCATCCAAGATGACCTAGTTGTCTGCCATTCTTTCTCCTCTATGTGGAGGTTGAATAACCCGTATCCACATACTTGCTTAAACTGCCTGTATCAGCCTGATCCTTGCTGAGAATGTAAAAATGGAAAGAGGAAGTTGTTGGACAATATGATTCTCTAAGATTAAAGACCTTTGTGAAAAGCCATAATGGACAGCCCAACGTAACAAGATCGAAAGAGAAAGGAATTATCAGTAATTAGGGAAAGGGACACAAAAACAAACTTCATCGATGAAATTTGTGTTGGGGGTAGACTCCCCCCAACCAAAGTCGGGAAGAAAGTAGTAAAGCTAAGCATTATCTTTACACCTGACATTCTGAGCTGAGCCCCTGCCCCTTCTTTCTTAGTCACTTCTTACAGGTGACTGGCTCTGTGGTGAAGCCAAAGGTCTAAGATAAGTAGTAAAGAGCAAAGTCAACGTATGGAGGTATTTTAAGCTGTGCCACTATAGTTGGAAGACACATATTATTTGATATTCATCATTGTAAATCAGGCTCTTACTAAAACAAAACAAAACAAGCAAACAAAAACCCCAAACCAGATAGATGCATACGGGACCTCGTTATTCTATGGGGTTATCAAAATGTATGCTCTCTGTATTTTGTTAAAGGAAAACATATGTAAAATGTGTTGTATCCTTATAAAAGTTTCTTTCAAACTAAGGACAAAAAATTACAATGTGATTCAGATACTCAGCTGGAAGTAAATATGCATCCCTTACAATCTCAAATGGGCCTACCTAAGTAATTAAGGTATCGGCTCAAAATGCAAGTCTGGGGCGCCTGGGTGGCTCAGTTGGTTAAGCGACTGCCTTCGGCTCAGGTCATGATCCTGGAGTCCCTGGATCGAGTCCCTGGATCGAGTCCCACATCGGGCTCCCTGCTCAGCAGGGAGTCTGCTTCTCCCTCTGACCCTCCCCCCCTCTCATGTGCTTTCTCTCATTCTCTCTCTCTCAAATAAATAAATAAAATCTTTAAAAAAACCCCAAAAAACAAAAAACAAAAAAACCCAAAATGCAAGTCTGATTTCTTGGAAGAAAATTTAACTTTAACATCCTTTAACTTTATATTCATGCAGACTTCTAGTGGACAGCTATAAAAATGCTAATAGTCTCCTGCATCTTGGTTGAAGGTGTCCTAGACTAAAGTCACTGTTCAGATTTGCTGTCCTTCAAGTGAAACTGAAAATTTTCGGAGAAAAGGCCCTAGGGAGAGTTAATTCTGCTGTGTGGCCAGACCTCTCTCATACGCTCTGTAGCACAGTCTTTCTCTTCCATCTGCCTCTCCACCCTACAGATCACTTTCTGGGATCTGAGGAAATTGTGCAGAAAAGTATGGAAATAAAATCTAAATGTGGTCTCCCTGATCCGTCATGCTCTGTAAAGCATTAGAAATACACGTAAGTTAATTTCCCTCTCATCTGTTTGCATTTTATTTTCTATTTGAATGACTAGTTATTACACAGATATGTGAAATGCATTAGAAACCCCAGAGGAACACCAATACTTTTCCCTATCTGATTATAAAAAGACCTTATTCTCAGTTCGGGGCAGGTAGGAAAAAGTGCATGTTAATGAAGTAGATTTTGCCTGTTTGTTTGAGATATAGACAAAATAATATTCATTAATCTGTTTCCTTTTAAGAGAGAATACATGCAAACCAAAATTTACAGGACACAAAATATTTTTAATTACTGGTCAACTAGGATGGAGAATTTATCATGTTCATTAATTCAAAACTTTATTCACTGTCTTCTAAGCCTTTCAGAAGGGTTTGAAGAAAAAATTAGCCTCCAAACCAGTCTAGGAGAGTCTAAATAACATATGTATGATAGTCATTCTTATCGACATGGTCCAAATAACCATAAAACATTGGATAGGAATTTAATCTCTGTGTCAAAGGAATAAAGAAATTATTTCCTGCTGTAATGAATGAAATTGGTTATATAGAGGTCCTTGAAGAATAGAGCAGGATGTTTCTATTAAAGGAAGAGAGAGTAGATTTGACAGTAGTTAGCACATCTGAAGATCAATAAATGTTTTTTGATGCGGAGAAAGTAAAGGATTTAATGTATGAAGTTGAATATTGGAAGAAGAATCTGGAAAGTTCAGTGTCAGGCCCTATTGCAGAAAGAGATGATGAAGCATGGAACTGTTGACAAGACACAGATATGCAGAAGTGGATTTTCCATAATGCAAATGAAGTTTTAGATGCTGGGCCCCCAACTACCCTGACACTTTCCAAGGCCTAGAAGAGACTTGAGCAATATGTTCACAAAATCATGTGGGATTTTTTTGTTAATTTACAAAGGTAAGATTGTTAATGGCAATTAGTTAAAACTGTAGACTCTTTCCACTCTGATTTTCCCCTACTGCATTCCCCATATGTTGTGTAATGGTGGAGTTGCTGTGGAACATTTTGTTTTCTTCTTTGTTTAAAGTTTTAGCCAAATGTTTAATTCCACCAGACAGGCACCCTTCAAAGCAGGAGACAGACTAACATACAACAGGCACTGGAGTCTTAGGATCCATTAGGGATGTAAAGGGATAAAGGGTGGATGCTCTGCAATTAGGTGTATTAATACTTGGTCAACATTACTTGCATAAAGTGTTGATAAGTAACTTAAGTGTTACAAAAATGGGTGGTAAAGAAAGTCAGAAGCATAGCTAGCTGCTAGGCAGGTAGTACAGGTCCAGTGGCATCGAAATTGCTACAGGTGCCTCATGGCCTCTTTAGCGAACATGCTCCAGCTGGTTGGGAGTCGGAGACTTAGTATCTTGCCTACTGAAGTCAGGATTTTCAGGAGAGGTTCCAGTTTCAACCACCACTGATGATCTGAATAAAAGGAAATTGAGTTGGGGATGTATTTACTTTAGAATCTGTGTGTGCATATGCATGTATGTGTATAATCCAAATATGCTGTGGTGTGTGTGTCACTTCCATTACCAGTCTACTTCCATTGTTGGGCATGGTAAGATTTGTTTCTCTAGCTATATTGACCTCTGGCCCTGTCAAATGAGTGTCGCCCTCCCTCTGCAAAATTCTTCTAAAAATCTACACTAAAAGAAAGAATGAAATCTCTTCTTAATCTCTCTATGGAAAATGGTATGATAAAATCTTTGTGAAATGAAAAGGCAAACAAAGAGTACTAGTCAATGAATGTAGGAAAATAAGTGCTATGGTGTTGTGTCACTTTATAAATAAATAAATATATATATTTATATTTTGTGAAGTTTTCCATTTTTCAAGTTTGGTTGAATCTATAATGTATTATGATTTCAGATTTCTTTTCAAAAACATAATTCACGTTCATATCTGATTTTACATTTGGGCATGTTATGTTCTTTTCCATAAAGAGGACCCTCCAAATGGTATAAGTTTCAGGTTTCCTAAAAATATGTGTATTTACTTATTTATTATATTCAAATTTTGCTGCTAGTTGTTATTGGTTTGGTTGTTGTTGTTTTTAAACAGAATAGAACATGATCAGAATTCTTCTTTGCTAAGGTGTAAAGTGAATGGGATTGTCAGGATAACTACAAGTTAACAGAAAAATGAGAAAATCATTGGCCTGCCAGGCCATCAGTGTTGATGACATAAGCTAGAGTAGGAGTCATGGCAGTATGTCATCAAGTGAGCAATAATTATATCTTAATAACAATGACAAATCTTAGTGGTGTTATATGTGGAATACCTTCAAAAAATCCTCCAAACTCACTTTTTCTACCAGAATAGATTATTAAGATAATAGAACACTAAAAAGTTTTAAGATTTTTAAATTTATTTTCAAAATAACCATATTGATCTCCTTATTGTTATAAGTTGATAACATTGCCATGATAAGAACATTCTATCTCACCAAGGCTAAAATTTAAATAATGTATTCAATAAATCAATATTTTCTTGTCTTTATCCACAAAAGGACCTTCTGAACAAAATTGTGGTTATTTTAATATAGTAATTTCAAAATTAAAAATAGAAGATAACTAAACCATATTGCATTATCAATTTAGTGTGTTAAAGGTGCTTATAAGTATCCTAAATTAATGTTAAAACAATATCTATAATTTTTTGGATTCTAGCATGTATGAGTTCCAAATGAGAAAAAAAAAAGTATTAGTTTTAACTTGGCTTTTTATATTAGACCTATCTTGAAATTATCTTTTGAATATTCACTTTTTTTCTCTATCATTTGGAAAATAACAGTACACCTCTAATTGAGAAAGACATCTGTACAGTGATTATGAAGTGCTAGGAAGTGTTAAAGGGCAGTGCATCATAGAATAATTTGCAGTCATCTAAAAATTCTGTAGGAAAACAGGAAAGGGGTCTGGTAGAGTCTCAGGAACTATTTGATGACATGTTTATTTGAAAGTTGTAAATGCAAATTTAAGTTAATCATGTTTGAAATTGATCAGATCTAGTTGTTGAATGCTGAATTAATTATTTTAGGAGACTTTAGGACAATAAACTTAGCACCGAATCTAGCAGACAACATTAATCATGCCTGTTCCAGTGGAAATGCACCCTGTGACATTATGACCCTAAAAAGTGGGGAAAAAAAAAAAGTCCTTTGGTCAAGCATATTCTTTCTGGCACTAATCATTGGCATGTACACACATGTACACATACTTGTGTACACACACACTCATCACATTAAAAAAAATAGAATGGGTTGTGCTTTTTGAAAACTGCATGAAATGATAACATTGTGTGTACATATCTACAGCTAACCTAAAATTAAAGTAGGTGAGCCTTAATAAAATGGAGGGTCCAAACGAGTTTCATCAATGTAGAGGGTTCATCATATCTAATAGTTAAATTTTATTATTAAACAAATTTGTTATTTTTTTAAGATTTAAAAAAAATATATTTTATTTATTTATTTATTTGAGAAAGTGTGAGAGAGCAAAAGAGAGTGAGTGAGATGAGGAGCAGAGGGAGAAGCAGGCTCCCTGCTGAGCAGGGAGCCCGATGCCGGGCTCGAACCCGGGACTCTGGGATCACGACCTGAGCTGAAGACAGACGCTTAACCGACTGAGCCTCCCAGGCGCCCCACAAATTTGTTATTTTTAATCACATAGCAGCAAGTATGTGAACATAAAATGGCACAAATGAATGTTAAAAAAAAAAAAAAAAGCCTGTATTATAGTAACCTGAGTGTAGTAAATATTTTTCTTCAAATGTTGGAAGTCAGAGGATTAAGCAGCAAGAAAAATTAGGCAATTGCCTCATCCAGTATCCTTATTTTACAGATGAAGAAACAGAGGTAAATCCATTCATCCATGGGCACACATCTAGTTAATGCATTACTCTGACTCCCAGAGTCTATTTCCTTTCTTTTACCGGAGATGGCAAATAAATAACACCCATGTCTTTTAGTGCCCCTCCCACATCCAAAGTGGAAATTCACAGCATCTTTTCTACTGAATTCCAGCCTGTAGGTCTTCAGCTTCAGGATGCTCACCAGAGTCCCTTTAGCAGTTACTTCCAGTTGATCATATTTAGCAATCAAGATGAAACCGTTAAAAATAGAGCATAAAAATCAGTCTCTATATAGCAAGATTTTGTTCTAACCTCTTTCCAGTGACTCAACAAACTTTCACTGGATAATGAGTTAAGAGATTAATCAGTGATTCTATTAATTTCAAATAAGATCCATAAGCATTTCATGTGGACCTAAACAAATCTGTGCAGCCTCCCTAATATCTGATTCCAATATCAAATTCAATAGATGTTAATGAATTGGTTTATTTTTGTCAACAGACATTTAAAATAATGGAGAGAATAATAATATTTGGGAACTTAAGCATTTTTTGTAACTAATAAGTACACTTCTTCAGCTCTGGTTGGAAGTTTTTTTAAGAAAAATAACTGATTTTCAGAGCTAAAGGGGGAAGTCAAATTTGCCTTTGAAATAATAGCGCTTCTGGCATTCTACAGAGTAATTTTGAAAGATGTTGTGCATTGCCCTTCAAGAGAGCAGAAGGGAAATCGGACTATAGCTAGGTCAGGCTTATGGAATACATTGCAGTGCTGAAATGAAATATTTGTCTGAGAAATCAAAGAAGCAACAAAAGGCAGGAAGGCATGATTGGCTGCTCACAGGGAAAATGTCTTCTAGTCTTCAGTGTTCTGCTTCAGTTCACCTGCGGAATCAGAACAAGACCTTAAGTACAATTCTCCATATGAGTCTATGTGTGAACTGCTAAACTGAAAGAAATCTGAACTGAAAGAGAAACTCATTTGAGAGCTTTTACAATATCCCAGAGAAAAGTCATCTCCTTTGTTTGGGCTCCAGGAAAAAAAAAATAATAACCTAAAATCTCTTACTTAGAATCTGCGTTTTTTAGTCATTTTGGAAAAATAAGGCAGATTGTGCTAAAGTGTCGTGGGACAAGAGCTCATTAAAAGCTTTTTTTTTTTTAAAGATTTTATTTATTTGACAGAGACACAGTGAAAGAGGGAACACAAGCAGGGAGAGTGGGAGAGGGAGAAGCAGGCTTCCCGCTGAGCAGGGTACCTGATATGGGGCTTGATCCCAGGACTCTGGGATCACGACCTGAGCCGAAGGCAGATGCTTAACGAGTGAGTCACCCAGGCACCCCTCATTAAAAGCTTTTAAATACAAACAAGTGAGGAATATAGGACTTGAGGGTCTATGGTATAAGGACACAATCAGCCAAAAAGAAGGTGCTGAAGTGTATAAAGATGTAAGGAAAAAACAAAAAACAAATGTCTTTTGTTCTTATGGTTCATCACATTCCTACTACTCTCCAATTTCTTAACAAGTATAGCAAACCCTCAATAATAGGCTTCTCCTTCATAATGCAAAGATTCAATAATGGTGAGTTAATGATCATGGACACCATCAGAGTAGTCATTTACTGTTATAAGTTCCAATTTATCCACAAAAATCTACCTTAGTACATTTTCTGAGTACCTCATACAACAATGATAAGTGGATTTTTTTTGTTTTGTTTTAAAAAACAGTTTTTTAAGATTTTATTTATTTGACAGAGAGAGACAGCAAGAAAGGGAACACAAGCAGGGGGAGTGGGGATGTGGGAAAAGCAGGCTTCCCACTGAGCAGGGAGCCCAATGTGGGGCTCAATACGGGGCTCGATCCCAGGACCCTGGGATCATGATGTGAGCCGAAGGCAGACACTTAATGACTGAGCCACCCAGGCGCCCCTCTCATTCAACAGTCAACATAGACATGCTAGGTCTTCCAACTTGATTACTGACCTATGTAATCATGAAGTAATTTGCTTTTAGGGTGGATAATTTGTTTATAAGGCCCAAAGTTTTTAGATTTTGAAATGGTAACAGTGAAAGTGTCAGCATTATATTCTGTAGGTCAGAATAGAGATGGTTAACAGTAGAATATTTTTACTTTTCAAAGAGAGAAATTTTTTAAAGATGGTATTTTTTTTTATTCTTATGTTAATCCCCATACATTACATCATTAGTTTTAGATGTAGTGTTCCATGATTCATTGTTTGTGCATAACACCCAGTGCTCCATGCAGAATGTGCCCTCCTCAATACCCACCACCAGGCTAACCCATCCTCCCACCCCCCTCCCCTCTAGAACCCTCAGTTTGTTCTTCAGAGTCCATCATCTCTCATGGTTCGTCTACCCCTCCGATTTCCCCCGCTTCATTCTTCCCCTCCCGCTACCTTCTTCTTCTTCTTTTTTTTTCTTAACCTATATTGCATTATTTGTTTCAGAGGTACAGATCTGAGATTCAACAGTCTTGCACAATTCACAGCGCTTACCAGAGCACATACCCTCCCCAGTGTCTATCACCCAGTCACCCCATCCCTCCCACCCCACCCCCCACTCCAGCAACCCTTGGTTTGTTTCCTGCGATTAAGAATTCCTCATATCAGTGAGATCATATGATACATGTCTTTCTCTGTTTGACTTATTTCGCTCAACATAATACCCTCCAGTTCCATCCACGTCGTTGCAAATGGCAAGATCTCATTCCTTTTGATGGCTGCATAATATTCCATTGTATATATACCACATCTTCTTTGTCCATTCATCTGTCGATGGACATCTTGGCTCTTTCCACAGTTTGGCTATTGGGGACATTGCTGCTATAAACATCGGGGTGCACATACCCTTTCGGATCCCTACATTTGTATCTTTGGGGTAAATACCCAGTAGTGCAATTGCTGGATCATATGGTAACTCTATTTTCAACTTTTTGAGGAACCTCCATACTGTTTTCCAGAGTGGCTGCACCAGCTTGCATTCCCACCAACAGTGTAGGAGGGTTCCCCTTTCTCCACATCCCCGCCAACATCTGTCGTTTCCTGACTTGTTAGTTTTAGCCATTCTGACTGGTGTGAGGTGGTATCTCATTGAGGTTTTGATTTGGATTTCCCTCATGCCGAGCGATATTGAGCACTTTTTCATGTGTCTGTTGGCCATTTGGATGTCTTCTTTGGAAAAATATCTGTTCACGTCTTCTGCCCATTTCTTGATTGGATTCTTTGTTCTTTGGGTGTTGAGTTTGATAAGTTCTTTATAGATTTTGGATACTAGCCCTTTATCTGATATGTCATTTGCAAATATCTTCTCCCATTCTGTCAGTTGTCTTTTGGTTTTGTTGACTGTTTCCTTTGCTTTGCAAAAGCTTTTTACCTTGATGAAGTCCCAATATGTCATTTTTGCCCTTCTTCCCTTGCCTTTGGCGATGTTTCTAGGAAGAAGTTGCTTCGGCTGAGGTCAAAGAGGTTGCTGCCTGCGTTCTCCTTTAGGATTTTGATGGACTCCTGTCTCACATTGAGGTCTTTCAACCATTTGGAGTCTATTTTTGTGTGTGGTGTAAGGAAATGGTCCAGTTTCATTCTTCTGCATGTGGCTGTCCAATTTTCCCAACACCATTTGTTGAAGAGACTGTCTTTTTTCCATTGGACATTCTTTCCTGCTTTGTCAAAGATGAGTTGACCATAGAGTTGAGGGTCCATTTCTGGGTTTTCTATTCTGTTCCATTGATCGATGTGTCTGTTTTTGTGCCAGTACCATACTGTCTTGATGATGACAGCTTTGTAATAGAGCTGGAAGTCCGGAATTGTGATGCCGCCAGCTTTGCTTTTCTTTTTCAACATTCCTCTGGCTATTCGGGGTCTTTTCTGGTTCCATACAAATTTTAGGATTATTTGTTCCATTTCTCTGAAAAAAGTGGATGGTATTTTGATGTGGATTGCATTGAATGTGTAGATTGCTCTAGGTAGCATTGACATCTTCACAATATTTGTTCTTCCAATCCATGAGCATGGAACATTTTTCCATTTCTTTGTGTCTTCCTCAATTTCTTTCATGAGTATTTTATAGTTTTCTGAGTACAGATCCTTTGTCTCTTTGGTTAGATTTATTCCTAGGTATCTTATGGTTTTGGGTGCAATTGTAAATGGGATTGACTCCTTAATTTCTCTTTCTTCTGTCTTGTTGTTGGTGTATAGAAATGCCACTGATTTCTGTGCATTGATTTTATATCCTGCCACTTTACTGAATTCCTGTATGAGTTCTAGCAGTTTTGGGGTGGAGTCTTTGGGGTTTTCCACATAAAGTATCATATCATTAAAGATGGTATTTTTATTTGTACTTAGAAACAATGCACATATTACCTTGTGTACTCAGATGAATGAAATGCTGTATTTAAAATATAGACTTGGGGGTACCTGGGTGCCTCAGTCATTAAGCGTCTGCCTTCAGCTCAGGTCATGATCCCAGGATTCTGGGATTGAGCCCCGCATTGGGCTCCCTGCTCAGCGGGGAGCCTGCTTCTCCCTCTCCCACTCCCCCTGCTTGTGTTCCCTCTCTTGCTGTGTCTCTCTCTGTCAAATAATAAATAAAATCTTAAAAAAAAAAAGAATTAGAAGTTAACTTTAAAAAAAATAAAAAAATAAAATATAGACTTGGAAATCTTAGCCAATACAAGATAAATAACTGAGATCTAAATAGTGAGTAAAAAGAGGCAGTATTATTATTACTTAAACATTCTTAACTTTTCTGCCTAAAAACCAAAGAAATAAAATTATATATCATTTAGAATTAAAAGATGAATTAATTAGGGTAATCATTCAGAAATTACCAGTTTACTAAAAGACAGCAATAAGCAATCAGGAAAAATAATATGAAGACACAAAGACCTCAGTAGATGTAAATATAAAAACTATAAAAATAGCAAACATATCACATAAGATAGCTTTGCCTGTGTATCATAAATCTGGCTCAAACTTCCTTATTTGTAAAGGACAAATTATTTTTTATTTTTATTTTTTAAAGATTTTATTTATTTATTTGAGAGGGAGAGAATGAGAGAGAGCAAGCACATGAGAGGGGGGAGGGTCAGAGGGAGAAGCAGACTCCCTGCCGAGCAGGGAGCCTGATGCGGGACTCGATCCCAGGACTCCAGGATCATGACCTGAGCCGAAGGCAGTGGCTTAACCAACTGAGCCACCCAGGCGCCCCAGGACAAATTATTTTTTAAAATAATTGAAAACACTAGATTAAGATGAACTTGAGATGAAACTTAATCCAGTAGCTTTGGTGACATTACCTAACAAATTATTCATGCTTCTCTGTCCTTTGAATCGCATTATATCGTCTTGATCCTAAGACTGATTCCTCGTTTGCCACCAAGATGGATGTTAGCAAATTCTCAGACGGTATGTTTCCCCTTTTCTTTTTTTTTTTTTTTTTTTTTAAGTTTTTTTTTTAAGATTTTTTATTTTATTTATTTATTTGAGACAGAGAGAATGAGAGAGAGAGAACACATGAGAGGGGGGAGGGTCAGAGGCAGAAGCAGGCTCCCTGCCGAGCAGGGAGCCCGATGCGGGACTCGATCCAGGGACTCCAGGATCATGACCTGAGCCGAAGGCAGTTGCTTAACCAACTGAGCCACCCAGGCGCCCTCCCCTTTTCTATTCAGAAGTGAAGATTAATGTCTTTTTCTCAGCATTCCTAGAAAAGGCCTAATTGTACTAATTTAGACCTATTATCCATTGTAGTAGGCATAATAATGACTTCCCAAAGATGTCCACCTCCTCCTTCCTGAAACCTGTGAATATAACATTGCAAGGTGAAGAGGGATTAAGGGAGTAGCTGGATTTAAAGAGCTAAGCAGCTGACCTTGAAACAGGGTGAGTGTCTTGATTATCCAGGTGTGCCCAGTGTAATCACCAAGGTTACAGAAGAGGGAGTCCAGAGAGTCAGTGTGAGGATAACACAGTGTGTTAAAGACTCCATGGCTTTCTCTGAAGATAGAAAAGGACCAGGAGTCAAGGAATGTGGGCATTTTTTAGAGGCTCAACAGGCAAGAGTACAGATTCCCCTCTTGAGCCTTCAGGAAGTAATGCAGCCAGCCCTGAGGAACTTGGGTTTTAACCAAGTGAAACCCATTTATGATCGAGATAACTTAAAATAATAAGTTGGTCTTATTTTAAACCACTAAGTTTGTGATCATTATTAAAGAAGTAATAGGAAACTAATCCACCCTGGTAATCATCACTGTGGCTGGCAAGTGAAATGCTCCAACCGGTTAGCTGGGGTTACATGGTCCATCTCTGTCTGGGTCTAGGGTTGGTGCTCACTTCTGAATAAGAGTAGTCTTGAAAAAAAATAATCAAGGCTGTTAGGACAATTATTTTATTATATGTAATTTAAATTCTTTTGATGTAAACAGTCTAAAATATATGTTTCTGTTAGCTTTGTCTTTATGCTACAGTTAGCTAAATATGAAATCCCCTAATGAAGAATACACACTACAGAGTGATTAGTTAGCATTTATAAAGACTAATGGAAGCCCATTCATCAGTTCCTGGTGCTTCAGTTAAAGTAGCGGATTTTAAAAAAAAATGGACTCCGTTCTCAGGACCGGTTTACCTCCCAAAGGCCTCAGCTACTAATACCATCACAGTGGATGTTAGGATTCCAAAATATGAATTTTTTTTTGGTGGGGGGGACAAAAACAGACCATATAGCATACACCAAGAAATAGTGATATGTCATGTAAATGAAGGAAATGATTAGACTTTAATGAAGAACCTAAACAAAGATATAGAGAGATCATGCCATTATCCTGGTTAAGAGTATGCAGTACTATAAAGTTACTATTTTTTTATAATTCAAGTTACATAGAGAACACAAGACAACAGATTATTATTATTCTTGGAGGGAAGGTGAGGGTAACAGAAGGAACTTATTTTATTATTCATCAAAATACCTCAAAGCTACAGGAATTAAAGAGTAAAACTGCTGTAGGAATAGATAATAGTTTAATGCAATTTAGCCTCCAAAAATAGGCATATTTTTCAACACTCTGAACAATATTGCTAAAGTTATCTATTGCTATATGACAAATAATGCCCAAACTGGGTGGCCTGAAAAACAACTTATTTTTATCTCTCAGAGTTATATGGGTTGACTAGACTCAATTGGGCAGTTCTCACTTGGAATCTTTTATGCATTTGCAGTCAGATGGAGGATAGGGCTAGAATCTTCTGAAGGCTCAGTTAGGCTGGATATCCAAGTTGGATTTTTCGCCCATATATCTGGTATCTCAGTTCAGATAGCTGGAGAGAGACTTGGGTGACTAGGTATCTGTCCATGTAGACCCTTCTTGTGACTAGGCTGAGCATTCTCATGGCATTCTAACGGCATGACAGTCTTAGGGTAGTTGAACATCTGACAGCATATTCCAGAAAATGAAGGTGGACCCTTCAAGGCTTCTTATAACCTATATTTAGATGTCACACGGTGTTACCTCTGCTGCATATTATTAATTACACATGACTAGCCTAAATTCAATTTAGTAACCACACAAGGTTACCAATACCAGAGGATGTGAATTATTGGAAAGCCATCTTTGGAGACTAGTCTAGGTTCAATCAAGGAAGCAGAACATTATGAAATACTCATAGAATAAATAATTTATTAATACAACTAGGCTTATACAACTATAGATGAATTTGGGGGGAAAAGTTATGAAAATAGCAAATAAAGAACTAGGGAAATTTCCCTAAGCAACTCTCCTGAGTTATTGACATGGATAAATAATCCAGAAATTATGAGGAAATCTTAAAGCTAGTTGTGTCCAGCAGCTGGAGTGAGACCCCAAAGTAGGGTTGATAATTAATTGTATTATGGTACACAGGGCAGGTACTGAAAAGATAAGTTAGAGTTATATGTACAGATGTAACATGCTCTGAAGTGCAAAAATTTCTAACTAAAATGTAGAATATAATGCCCTATTTTGTAAAATACAAACTATATATGCATAATGTGTTGTGTGTGTGTGTTTGTGTGTGTGTGTGTTTGAGAGAATGAGTGCATTTCTAATAGAAAAAGTACTAGAAGGATGAATGGAAAACATTGGTCTCTTATCCTTCTCCTTCCTGCCTGCCTCCTTTCTTTTTCCCACATTCCCTTTCTCCCTAACTCTCTTTCTTTTATTTGTTCAAAAAATATTTCATGAACACCTACTATTTACTAGCCTTTTTTATAGACATTAGAAGGAAGGACAATTGGGTAGAAATGAAACAAGGTGTTTTTTTCTGTTTTAGATACCCATGTAGTTTAAGTCTTTTTCAAATGTATACTTACTTATTTATATTCAGTGAATACATTGAAAGATATTTTTTAGCTTAGCCTATGATTTAGTTTTGTGATTTTACGCAATTGCTGAGCAACTCATATTCCTGAATATATTCATCCTGCAATGACATTTCTCATTCCTATTATAGTTCATCTCTGTGCCCATCCCCAACTCCAGCCAACAACAAATCTTTCTATCTTCATAGATTTTCCTTCTCTATACAATTCATTATTATTAGCATAATGAGGTCAGGCTATTCCATTCATACTACATTTAGGGTATACGAGAAAATATATATTGTTATATTTTCAGTAACTATAATTTTTTTCTGCCAAACCCCACCCACTTCGGAGAGAAAAAGTAATCACACATTCAATTTGTTTTAAACATAATCTCAACATACAATTGAAATAGCAATCTATAGAAAATAGAATTTCAGTTTCTCATTTATGTAAAATTGTACATTATCTCAGTTATCATTTCTTTTTTATAGTTATAAGTGGCATATATATATGTGCATAGGGCAGGAGTATTATGTAAGCTTTTTTCATTTTTCTGGTGTTGGGAAAGGAAGGAAATTGTCCTTGCATGCTGCATCCTCTCCTCCCCTTGGCATTTATCATGATATGCCTTGCCCAACCAGGTGCTTCTTGCTGTGTCTCCAAGTGGAACAAATTTGACAATTCCGTGGAATTATTGGGGGAGAGGGGAGGAGATTCTTATATTGTTCATTGGAGTGAAATAATTGGCATCTCCTGGAAAAGAAGTTAACATAGGGTATTTATATAATATCCACTCATGTTACTAGAATGGATTAAGCTTGAGTATAATAAGCAAGTTATTTTCAATATGATTAATGACCTTATTAGATTCATTTGAGCAGGCTGAGACTCTTCATTTCCAGAGAATTGTGCAGGAATTAAAGATGGGTCAGAGAGGAGGTATGAAAATAAGTACAGAGCTGGAAGTAGAATCTATAAGAAAGGTGAAAACAGTTTATATTATTTCATGTGGACATTAGAAGCTTCCATGTTTATGAAAAGTTATTTCAAGCAGGAAGGTCAATAGCTGCCTTCAATTTCAATGGAGTTTCTAACAAGAAAACAAAGCTCTATATTATAGTGAGTGACATTTACCTTGGAAGTCAGAAAAGTTTCTAGGTAACTGAGGAAAGTTAATGAAATATTTCAAAACTAAGAGAGAAAATATATGGCCAGTGATTTAGGAGGTGGTCCTGTTTAGGAAGTGAGGAATGAAGCAGGTGAATTTTGCCAACCACATTTCAGAAAAATTAAAAACAAACAACAATAAAATCTCTATTTCTATACTCAAGTGTGAATCTCCACTTCTATTTTTTTTTATCTTCTAGAATAAAAAAACATAAAATTTCTCAAATCCTGCTAAATCACTTAGACTCCTTGGATTTGAAGAGCAGATTATTTTATTCATTCATTCACTCTCATTGGAGACATTGATTGGGAAAGTGTACTGTGGGGTAGAGATTATCAAATTGATACCCTTGAATAAGAACACAATTTGGGTAGCGTAGAGATATCATTATTACTACTTGGTAGAGCATTTATATAACAAAGAAATATTTTCTGATTAAGAACTTTTTTTCCCACAGGTCACTGTTTATCTAATTCTATGATGTCTGTATAGTTGGAGCAACTGGATTGCCTTTAGGAAAATAAAAAAGATTTTTAAATTATGTTTTTCTAGAATTTTCAGTATAGCTAAAATTAAATATTAAGTGCAAAAAGGAATACATTGAATGAAAAAGAATGAAATTATTCTAAATTTTCCAAAGGAATTTGTTCCACTAACTTCTCCAAAGATGACTAGTTTTTAACTTAGTTGTTTTAGGAGGCCCTTTATAGTCATAAAAAAAGAAAATTAAGGCTTTGGAAAATTTCTCTCATTATGCATTTTCTTTGATTTCATAGTTCAATCAAATTATGGATTATATATTCATGTATATTTATACAAATAAATTAGTGGCATTGAGCATTAACTTCAATTTCATTACATGCTACAAATCCCACAAAACAGGTTAAAAAAAAACACCATAGGGAGAATATTGAAAAGGTACTCAAGGTCAGATACCATTATCTTGGCCTAGATGTAAACTTGGTCGCTCTTCAAGAGTTGTACAAGTCAGGCAGGGTACCTCAGTGGCAGGATTATTCATAGGATGCTTGAGACCATGTGATGTAAGTAAAAGAGCCTATAGAATCAAATTTAATGGGAAAAAGGAACACAGTGTTCAAATGTGAAGATTTTAAAGCAGGAAGAGAAGGACAGACTTGCTTAATTTGTCTAGACATGGTTGTCTAGATGGGAAGGATAGGATGAGGAAACAAAGTGTATTTGAACATATGAGCATATATACATAAAACTTAACCATCAGTGGCCCCTCTTCCTTTCTCTTTCACTCTCCATTCTTTTTTAATTCTAGTGTTAATCTTTTCAGTTATTCTTGGTCATATTGCAAATAATCTCAACCATTTCTTCTGTTTTTGTTTTTGGAAATAGTTCAGGATATTTAAAATAATGAATAAAATAGACCTTTATCATCTACTTAAATAAATATGCTCATGGATGCATAAATGTGTATGTTTAGAGAGGGTATTGGAGAGAAAGAAAGAGAAAGAGTAAGATTTACAGGTATGTTACCATATTCTCTTGTTGACCATAGATACTTTCATAGGATGCCAACACTACATGAGTTTACTCATTATAACAGAGCAAGATAAATACAAAAACCATAGCCACTTTGTAATCATGGTTAAACTCAGACAGAATCAAGAACATTGTGAAACCCCCCCAAATTCTAAATATTCCCCTTACCCAGCTAAGATGTGTAACTACTGCTTCTTTACTAATTATCTTCTTTACAATTAAGATAGCAATAGAAATGCCTTCCTTTCTGATAGTATCCAATACAGAGAAAACCCATGCTTCCCTGAATCTCCCTAAAATAACCTAACATAAGCCCAAATCCTAAAATAAGTCTAACTGGTTCCCCTAGTAACCTCTTACTGAGTCATCCTCTGGTTCCCAAAAGTGTGTGGTCTCCCTTGTTGCAACAGTACACATTTATGCATCCATGAGCATATTTATTTAAATAGATGATAAGCCCAACTTTGTGCTATTATCTGCATGTTCCCAGTGCTCTTTGACTGGTGGGCATCCAATATACAAGTAGATACAAACATAGAACTATATACACACATAAATAAGTGTGTAGGTGTAAAAAATAGATATGGATGTAAAAAATTATCATCATCATTGTCACCATTGCAATATTCGGAGTTAACATTTATAGAGCACCTAATATATTCCAGAAAGTTTGTCAGGTAAATTATAGAGATTGTTTTCCACTTAATTTTTATGATAACTCTATGGAGTTCGAACTAACCCATTTTTAAAATATAGAAGGGGAAATCTGGGGGACTTAAGTAATTTTTCTTAGTACACGCAGCATGTTAAGTGTAGAGTCAATTTCCTAGGTTATGTGCCATGTAAATTGGAAGGTTGGTGTAAAGACATTTACCAAGACCAGGAGGGACTTTGTCTCTTTTATCTTTAGGAAATATAAAATAATGGTAACTAACGCCTGCCTTTGTCATTCTCTGGCCATACCTTCCACATGTCCAGCAACTCCAGTGGAGTGACAAGGGGTTCTGCCTTTTCACTTCCAGATCAGCATTGCAATCAGTAACAGAGCTAATCAGAATGTCTGCCTGGATACTGCACTCATGTTTTAAGCTACTCACATTTTAACATTGGCCTCAACTCCTGCTTTGCATGGTTTCTACCCAGTACACACACTGAAGAAAAGGCTGCAAAGTCATTATATGTTATTGAGGGAATGAAGAAAGGTGGCTAATTCTGTGAGCTGATGACATGAAGTTGGTTAAAAGGGATTCTATTATAGAAGCAATGATAACGCAGCCATGAAATGCAATGCAGCCATTGAGAAAAAATCCAAATAAGTAATAGGGATGATTAAGTGAAACAAACAAATCAAATAAACCAAAAACTATCTAGATGTCAAGTTCTAAATAACTTCAATAAATCATGGGACGATGAATTGGGAAAACAGCCAAAGATATTCTTCTCAGGGGAATATTTAAGTTTTTTGGTATAAAAACACAATTCTAAATATATTTATTAAAAACGAACTATGATTTGAAACCTAACCTTTGGATATCTAAGCAAATGATAGCTTACAGGAATCAAAGCTCAGGTAAAATATAGGAATGAGTTGCATGTAGTTGTACTTGATTTCTTAGGTAGTTGCCAAAGTATGGTCCCCAGGCTGTCCTGACACTTGTTAGAAATGCAAATTCTTGGGCTTCACCTCAGGCCTCCTGAATCAAAAGGTTTGGGGTTGGGGTCCATCAGTGTGTTTTATGAATCTTGCAGTTTATTATGCTGTATGCTAAAGTTTAAGTGCTACTGTCCTACATGGTAACAGGTTATTCTCATTTTGCAGTTCCACAAGACCTTATTTTACATCATCACTATAGCTGGGAACTTCTATAAGTTCCCTGACAATGTGAGAGTAGTAGAAGATATAGATTTCCCTTATGCATTATCAAATCATCATCAAAATTAAACTGTTTACATTATTTATTTCATTAATTTTATAAATGAAAGGCAGCTGGATAAGAAACAATGCATGGGTTTAGTAAATTATCACAACTGGGTTAAGTTGCCTTATCTCTGCCTTATCCCAATTGTGTATATATCTATTAATAGACTGAGTCATTGATTGACTTTATTATGGAGGGAATATTTGTTAAGGATCTGCCAGGAGTTTGGCATTTTTTAGCCAATGCAGATACCATAGTTCTAAAGTATGTCAGACATCTATCTCTTTTACCATGCTTCACATCCTCACAACCTATTTATTTGCTCCAGGTGTTGCTGTGACCATCAACGGCATGCTGGTGTTACCTGACAGCATGTCCTCATTAGTGAGTTAATATCTTGTACTTCCTTCTCTGGCTTCTTCGGTGTTCGCTGGCTTGTGCACAGCTCTTCCAGTTCATGAATAGACCTAGAAGTGTGAGGGCATAAATATTCCCTGGGATAGCCCTTGTCCAGTAGGGGTAAAGACTGGGCATAAATATTGCCCTCTTCTGTGTTTTAGATGCCCAATTCTGGGGGTCCCCTGGCATGATTCTTCAGAGTTCCCAGCAGGACTGAGCCTCAATTGCCCACAGCAAGAAGCAGCTCAATCATATACCCTTTAATTGGCTCTCCCTGGATCTGTGTTGCCCTCCTGTTCCCTGGGATCACTTCTCAAAATAAAATACCTGCTTATTGTGCCAACTGAAAAGGCAAAGACCCCACTTTAATGAACTAATGAATTTAATCTCAATCTAGATCTAGAGAGTGGATCTAGACAATAGACTACTGAACAAAGAACAAACACACAGTGCATGACATCATCTTGACAGTTATACGAGCTTTGTAAAAAAAAATATGGTGATTTGATACAGCATGGCTGGTAAGAAGTGGATTTTGTTAGTTTAGGGTGCAGCAGGTGGCTCACCAGTTTTAACATACAACAAAGTCACCTGGAAGGTTTATAAACACCAGAATCCTGAGCTCTAGCCCAGGTTTTCTAAATCAGTGGATCTGACTTGGGACTGGAATCTACATATTTAATAAGTTCCCAGGTGATGCTGATGCTGATGCTCTGAGGACTACAAATTGGAAACCACTGGATTAGGGAAACAGTCTCTAAAATGCCATTCAGATCTGAAGCATGGGAAGGAGCCAGGAGTACAGAGAATCCCAGGTAAAAAAAAAAGTATAACAGTGCAAATGTTCAGAAAGAGAAGAAGGATTCATTGGCTCAGGCTTGAGTGTAGTAAGGTGGTTGTTGGGCAGGAAGTTGAAAAGGGAGAAAGGGGAGAGCATGGAGTAATATGGGATGATTCTCATGGGGTAAGTAGAGACCAGATTTGGTAGAATGATATAGGTCATGTTATACCATGTTAGATTTTATTCCAGATGGAATGCTAAGATATCAAAGGATTTAGAAGTGTTGTTATCTGACTTGTATTAAAAAAAAGTTGTGTAAGATCAATTGTACTAAAGTGAGAATTAAGACAGAAGTCTATTACATCTACAAAATGGAATTGCTATGCCTCATACAGAAACTGCAAAGATTAGGAAAAAGGTATAAAATGTGCTGGCAAAGCATAGATTAGGTGAAAATATAAAGATTAACCATAGGGGCGCCTGGGTGGCTCAGTCGATTAAGTGTCCAACTCTTGATTTTGGCTCAGGTCATGATCTCAGGGTCGTGGGATCAAGCCCTGTGTTGGGCTCTGTTCAGCGGGGAGTCTGCTTCTCTCCCTCCCCTTTGCCCCTCCCCCCACTTGTTCACACATGTGCATGCTCCCTCTCCAAAAAATCTTTTTAAAAAATGATTAACCATAAAAATGGAAAAAGTAAATTAAAAAGTACATTTAAGAAATACATAAATGTTATTAAGAAATACATAAATGTTATCAATTGAGTTTGGAAACATATAATCTGTGTGGATTGAACAAAAATGTAGTCTGTTTAGTGATTAAGATCTGGAGTCTGACTGCCTGGGTATGGCTTTTGACCCAGCTACTCTCTAGATGTGTGACTCTAGACACATCACTAACCCTCTCTGAGCCTTCATTTTCTCATTTGTGAAATGGGGCTAATAATAATAAAGAGCGTACAAGTGTTCTAGAGATGGACTCAGTGAGTTACTTTATGTAAGTGCTAAGATCAGTGGCTAGAACATGTTAAGTCTTAACAAAAAAATATTTGCTATTTTTGTTTTTGTTGTAATTGTCATTGTTAGTTGGGGAGGGCTAATGAAATTTAGGTAGTAATAAAATGCCAACCTCAGAAGTGATATAAGAACATACTGAAATTGTGTGTGTATTGGGGGGGGAGCAGAATGAATGGAAGGGAAGTGGTTACTGATAGAAGACTAGTAGTTCTGGATTTGAAATTATAGTAGATATGTAGATTGAGATGTGGGAGGAAGGGTATGGTGGTGTGGTTGCCAAATTTTATTTTGCTAGGTGCAGAATTTTTTAAAATACTGAGGTAAGAGCTGAGTAAATAGAAAAAAATACAAAACAATACTAGATGCCAAATACTTCACAAAATATTAGAAAAATAATTGATGTAACTTGAAATCTTTTGTAATATATAAGAGAAACAGTCAAGTAGCGTAGTTTTTCCTCTCACTGTTAATATGTATCACTATAATTTAAATAAAAATGGTGGCCAATATGAGATTTTTGCTTTGAATAACATTTAAATTTACATGCCTTAAGAAATTTTGCCTACTTTAAATTTAGAAACCTATTAGAAAGTAATAAGCATCAAATCCTTCATGTATTTTTAATGCTGTGAGCGCTGTGAAACAAAAGGATGTAGAAAATCATTTATAAATATATGAAACAGACTATGGACTATATCTTATCTATTTTATTCAGAAATAAAGACCTCTCAGGAATATATTGCCCTACCATCATGAACAACTTAAATGCTTAAATGTATTCAAGGTTTTAAAAGTAATCAAGGTAAAAAGTCAGCTTTCCTCAACTTGAAAATGTTGATTTTCCACCCCCCCCATAGCTATTCAGGAATATTTACATTTCAAGTAACAACCAAGCACTAAGGGGGTAGGTATGTGAGTGCCTGGATCTAGGCACTCACATACCTATGTTATCATCTCTCTCTCTCTCTCCCTTCCTCTCTCTCTCCATCACCCTCTCTCCCTCCCCCTCCTTTCTTCCTTCCCTCCTTCCTTCTCCTAAGCACAGCCTCCCTACATACATAACATGCAAGCACAAAATACTAGTGATTTTTCATTTTTTCAACTTTGTATTTAGCCCATATCCACGCATTTCATAAGCAAAAATCTCCTTGATAGAAGGAACATCAAGGTTACATAAATCAAGTTTGGAAACCTAAGAGGAGAGGTCACACCTCACTTTCCCCCACCCAATTCCAATATATAAAATCCCCAGGTAAAGGCTGCAAGCTAGTTTAGATCATGAGCCCATCTCCAGGCTATTCACTTGGTCTAGGGTCCTTGGGTGCTATTAATAGTCCATTATGGGGTCAGATGATCACTCCTGTGGCTCAAGGGTTGAGGATTGAATGTCTGTTAACAATAGGAGGAAACGGATTAATTGATACCAATGAATGGTAGCCACAGTAATGATCCTGTAAACCCCTGGACACTGACAGCTCAGTTCAGTTTCATGAATATCTAATGAGTACTTCTTATTTGTCAATTTCCCTGCTAGATAATTAAAATTGAAGATTGAGAAGAATTTCTGTTGTTATATTAATAAAGCTATTGTTAATTGGATAAAATTAAAATAGTATAGATGTTTTACAAATATTATGCTTAACATAAACAAATATGCTTTTGAAAAAGTATACTTATTAGTATTCTCAATTTTATACCTGGAATTTCTGAGCAACAGCAATATTAAACATGTCCTTGGTCACAAAGGTGGTATCAGAACTAAAATTTATCTAATTACTCTGACTCCAAAGTCATGTATTTCCATTAATGTTCATTTATTTCTCTATAGTTCAGAAAGCAAATAAAAAAAATTAAAATGGAATGCATTAAGTTTTGTAATGGAAGTAAGAATTGAGTAACGATGTGTTCTGGTTGGGGAAGCTGCTTGCCTAGGAAAGCAAGGATTTTTTTTTTTTTTTTTAGATAGGGAGATAAAAAATGAAATCACAATTCCAAATGTGTAAATCTATTATTTGTCATAACTACAAAAAATCACAAAGAAAACATTTAAGACGTAAAAGATTTTAGATAGCAGAATAACAAACTATACAAATATGTAGCTTGAATAAGAATTGTACCTGAATGCAGGAATATAATAAGAAAACTCTCCTCCCACATAGTTACCATGACCAAGATATTTTTTTCAGTTTATATTTCTAGCTCTAGAATTCAAAAAATGTTCAAGGTTATTAAATAAATATATAAATATATAAAATAATGCAAACATTTTACTTTGTGTGTATTTTTATCTAGTTTTAAATTTTAGTTAACATACAGTGCAATATTAGTTTCTGGAGTAGAATTCAGTGATTCGTGACTTGCATACAACACCCAGTGCCCATCACAAGTACCCTCCTTAATACCCATTACCCGTCTAGCCCATCCCCCACCATCCTCCCTCCATCAACCCTCAGTTTCTTCTCTATTGTTAAGAGTCTCTAACGGGGATTTTTTGCTCTCTCCTTTTTTCCCTCTTCCCATATGTTCATCTGTTTATTGCTTAAATTCCACATGAGTTAGATCATATGGTATTTGTCTCTCTGACTGACTTATTTCACTTAGCATGATACACTCTAGTTCTATCCATATCATTGCAAATGGCAAGATTCAATTCTTTTTGATAGCCGAGTAATATTCCATTACACACACACACACACACACATACACACCCCACATCTTTTTTGTCCATTCATCAGTCGATGGACATTTGGGCTCTCTCCATAGTTTGGCTGTTGTTGATAATGCTGCTATAAACAGCAGGGTGCATGTACCCTTTCAAATCTATATTTTTGTATTCTTCGGGTAAATACTTACTAGTGCAATTGCTGGATCCTACTTTTTGAGGAAACTCTGCACTGTTCTCCAGAGTGGCTGCACCAGTTTGCACTCCCACCAACAGCGCAGGAGGGTTCCCCTTTCTCCACATCCTCATTAATACCTGTTGTTTCTTGTGTTGTTTAATTTAGCCATTGTAACAGGTGTGAGGTGGTATCTCATTGTGGTTTTGATTTGTATTTCCCTGATGATGAGTGATGTTGAACACCTTTTCATGTGTCTGTTAGCCATCTGGATGTCTTCTTTGGAAAAGTGTCTATTCATGTCTTCTGCCCATTTTTTAACTGGATTATTTGGTTTTTTGATAGTTCTTTATAGATTTTGGATACTAACCCTTTATCAGATATGTCATTTGCAAATATCTTCTCCCATTCCACAAGCTCCATTTTAGTTTTGTTGATTGTTTCCTTTGCTGTGCAGAAGCTTTTTATCTTGATGAAGTCTCAATAAATTCGTTTTTTGCTTTTGTTTCCCTTGCCTCTGGTGACATGTCTAGTAAGAAGTTGTTCAGGCCAAGGTCAAAGACGTTTCTGCCTGTGTTCTCCTCTAGAATTTTGATGGATTCCTGTCTCACTTTAGGTCTTTCATCCATTTTGAATTTATTTTTGTATATGGTAAAAGAAAGTGGACCAGTTTTATTCTTTTGCATGTTGCTGTCCAGTTTTTCCACCACCATTTGTTGAAGAGCTTGTCTTTTTGTCCATTGGATATTCTGTCCTGCTTTGTCCAAGATTAGTTGACCATATAGTTGTGGGTCCATTTCTGGGTTTTCTGTCCTGTTCCGCTGAGCTACATGTCTGTTTTTTTGCCAGTACCATACTGTTTTGATGACGATGGCTTTGTAATATAGCTTGACATCCAGAATTGTAATGCCTCCAGTTTTGTTTTTGTTTTTTCAGGATTGCTTTGGCTATTTGGGGTCTTTGTATGACTCCATACACATTTTAGGATTGTTTGTTCTAGCTCTGTGGAAAATGCTGGTGGTATTTTGATAGGGATTACATTAAATGTGTAGATTGATTTGAGTAGTAGGTGTTTTAACAGTCTTTGTTCTTCTAACCCAGGAGCATAGAATGGTTTTCCATTTCTTTGTGTCTTCTTCAATTTCTTTTATAAGTGTTCTATAGTTTAGATCATTTACATCTGTACTTAGGTTTATTCCTAGGTATCTTACTGTTTTTGGTGCAATTGCAAATGGGATCGATTCCTTGATTTCTTTTTTTGCTGATTCATTATTGGTGTATAGAAATGCAAGAGATTTCTGCACATTGATTTAATATCCTGCCACTTTGCTGAATCATGTATTCTAGCAATTTTTTGGTGGAGTCTTTCGGGTTTTCTACATAGAGTATCATGTTGTCTGTAAAGAGTGAAAATTTGACTTCTTCCTTGCCAATTTGGATGCCTTCTATTTCTTTTTGTTATCTGATTGCTGAGGCAAAGACTTCTAGTACTACGTTAAATAGTAATGGTGAGAGTGGACATCCTTGTCTTATTCCTCAATGCAGGGAAAGGCCCTCAGTTTTTCCCCATTGAGGATGATATTAGCTATGGGTCTTTTGTATATGGCCTTTATGTTGTTGAGGTAAGTTCCATCTGCCCCTACTTTGCTGAGGGTTTTTATCAAGAATGGAAGCTGTATTTTGTCAAACGCTTTTTCTGCATCTGTTGAGAGGATCATATGGTTCTTTTCTTTTATTAATGTGGTATATCACGTTGATTGATTTGCAAATATTAACCCCACCCCCCCGAAGTCCAGGAATAAATCCCACTTGATCAGGTGAATAATTCTTTTAATGTGCTGTTGAATTCAATTTCCTAGTATTTTGAGAATTTTTGCACTCATGTTTATTAGGGATATTGGCCTATAATTCTCCTTTTTAGTGGCATCTTTCTCTGGTTTTGGAATCAGGATAATGCTGTCTTCGTAGAATGAGTTTAGGAGTTTTCTTTCCATTTCTATTTTTTTGGAACAGTTTGAGAAGAATAGGTATTAACTTTTCTTTAAATGTCAGGTAGAATCCCCCTGGGAAGCCATCTGACCCAGGACTTTGTTTGTTGGGAGATTGTTGATTACTGATTCAATTTCTTTGCTGGTTATGGCTTCGTTCAAGTTTTCTATTTCTTCCTGTTTCAGTTTTGGTAATTTGGAAGATTCTAGGGATTTATTCATTTCTTCCAGAGTGCCCAGTTTGTTGGCATATAATTTTTCATAGTATTCTCTTATAGGTGTTTGTATTTCTGTGGTGTCAGTTGTGATCTCTCCTCTTTCATTCATAATTTTATCTATTTGGGTCCTTTTTTCTTTTCTTTTTGATAAGTCTGGCTAGGGGTTATCAATTTCATTCTTTTAAAAAACCAGCTCTTAGTTTTGTTGATCTGTTCTACTGAGTTTGTTTGTTTCCATATCATTTATTTCTACCATTGTTTCCTTGTTAATTTTTCTGCCTAGGTGATCTGTCCATTGCTGTAAGTGGGGTGATAAAGTCCCCTACTATTATTTTATTATTATCATGTTTATTAATTGATTTTATATATTTGGGTGCTCCCAAGTTGGGGGCATAAATATTTACAATCTTCTTGATGGATAGACCCCTTAATTATGATATAATGCTTTCTTCATCTCTTGTTACAGCCTTTGTTTTAAAAGCTAGTTTGTCTGATATAAGTATGACTACTCCAGCTTTCTTTTTTTTTAAATATTTTATTTATTTATTTGAGAGAGAATGAGATAGAGCATGAGAGGGGGGAGGGTCAGAGGGAGAAGCAGATTCCCTGCTGAGCAGGGAGCCTGATGCGGGACTCGATTCTGGAACTCCAGGATCATGACCTGAGCCGAAGGCAATCGCCCAACCAACTGAGCCACCCAGGCGCCCACTCCAGCTTTCTTTTGATGGCCATTAGCATGATAGATGGTTCTTCATCACCTCACTTTCAGTCTGCAGGTGTCTTTTGGTCTAAAATGAGTCTTTTGTAAGCAGCATATAGATGGATCTTGTTTTTTTATCCATTCCCTATGTCTTTTGATCAGAGCATTTAGTCCATTCACATTCAGAGTGATTATTGAAAGATGTGAATTTAGCATCATTGTGTTACCTGTAGAGTTGGTGTTTCTGATGTTGTTCTCTTGTCCTTTCTAGTCTTTGTTGCTTTTAGTCTTTTTCCCCCACTCAGAGTCCCCCTTAATATTTCTTGCAGGGCTGGTTTAGTGGTCATGAACTTTTTTAGTTTTTGTTTATCTTGGAAACTCTTTATCTCTCCTTCTATTCTGAATGAGATCCTTGCTGGATAAAGTATTCTTGGCTGCATATTTTTCCATTTCAGCATACTGAATATATCCTTTCACTCTCTTCTGGCCTGCCAATTTTCTGTAGACCAGATCTGCTGCGAATCTGATCTGTCTTCCCTTGTAGGTTAAAGACTTGTTTTCCCTTGCTGTTTTCAGGATTCTTTCCTTGTCTGTGTATTTTGTGAATTTGACTATGATATGCCTTGCGATGGTCAGCTTTTGTTGAACTTAATGGGAGTTCTCTGTGTTTCTTGGATTTTGATGCCTGTGTCTTTACCCAGATTAGGGAAGTTTTTAGCTATGATTTGTTTGAATAAACCTTCTGCCCCTTTTTCCCTCTCTTCATGTTCTGGGACTCCTTATATATGAATGTTATTCTGTTTTAATAAGTCACTGAGTTCCTAGGTCTCCTTTGTGATCCATTACCTTTGTTTCCCTTTTCTTTTCAGCTTCATTATTTCCATAATTTTATCTTCTATATCACTGATTCATTCCTCTGCTTTGTCCATCCTTGTTTATATGGTATCCATTCTGCATCTTGGTTATAGCATTTTTAATTTTGGCCTGACTAGATTTTAGTTATTTCTGTAGTAAGGGATTCTCTCTTGTCTTCTATGCATTTTTTTAAGCCCAGCTAGTATCCTTATAATTCCTGCTTCAAGTTCTAGTTCAGACTCTTACTTATATCTGTATTGATTAAATCTCTGGCCATCATTTCTTCCTGTTCTTTTTTTGGGGGGTGAATTCTTCTGTGTTGTCATTTTGGAGGGGAAAAGAAAGGCAATATAAAACTAAAAATTCAAAAAATAAAAAATACATAAAGGAAGCTATATCCTTGGTGTGTTTTGGTCTGCTTGTTATAAAAAGCTTGATAGAACAAATGTAGAAAGAAAAAAAGAAAGAAAATTAAAAAAATATATAAAGTAAAATAAATTGCTCTTTCTGTATTAAAAAAAAAAAAAGACAAAAACAAAATCCCAAAGGACACTAGATCCTGTTTCCCCTAGAACCAAAACTTTGCAGTATACTCTATTATCAGTAGACTTGGTGTGGGTGAGGGGTTTGTGCTGGACTTCTGGGGGACGGTTCTGCTGCTTTGATTCTTGGATAGACTTGCCCAGTGGATACGTGCCTGCAGGGTGCAGGGGTGCAGGGCTTGGTGTAGTGGCTCTGTTTTCTACTGGTGGCATTGTTTAGCTCACTGGGGTGGCTCAAGCTGGTTGGCATGGGGAGGAAATGGCTTCACTATTCTCTCATCTCTGCAGTGGGAAATGCATGCCACCCCTCTTCAGTAAGCCCTCACAGATGTGCAAACAGTGACCCCTCCTGTGTCCTTGCTTTCTGTCAGATCCCTGCTTTCACCCTGTCTGTGTCCAAGCTGTCTGCCTGCCAAATGGTGTAGCATGCCTGTGTTTTATCTCAGGTGCAGCTGTGTTTCAAAACCCCACGCTTTGGAGACCCCTGAGGCAAAGACCCATATAATCCTCTGGGGAAGGATCTCCCTGCACTGTGGATGGTGCAGGCTTATCCTAGAAGATAGCCTCATGACTGCACCATGGTTTGAAGTTTATGGTAAATCATAATACATAGCTGGCACCGGGGTTTGCTGCCGTCAACAGGTGTCTTTGTTACTATATTGGTAAGCTGTCCCGCAGCCAGTGTCTGCTTATCCCAGAAAGCAGTCGCAGGACCGTGTTGCGGTTCAGAGTTTTTGGTAAATTTTAACACACAGCTGGTGCCAGGGCTTGCTGCCCTTAGCCAGCATCTTTCTTCCTATACTGGTGAGCTGGAGAGTTCAGTGGTGTCCGCAGGGTCCTTTGCGTGCAGAAAGGCTGTATTACCTTTACCAAATGTACTCCAGGCAGAGGAACTGCTTCTCCTCATGTGACCTTGGGGATCCTCAGGCTGTCCACTGCTGGGGCTCTGCCCTGCTCTCCCACCAGAGCACCACTATGCTCCTCAGGCCCAAACCTGGCTATGTTGCAGAACTCCAAAACTTCAGACTCTGTGCTCTGCTGTTTATAGAAAACTGGAGGTATTGTAACCCTCTCCTTTTTCCCTGTCAGTAGCAGTGGGGCATGGTTTTCTTGCATAGTTCCTTGCGTGTGTTTTCACTCCCCCATCACTCACCCCCCACGCTTTCTCTCTCTCTCCTCCTTCTCTCTCTCACTACTCCCTGTGCAATCACTACTCCCTCCCCCTAGGCAACACCCAAGGCTCTTTTCTCTCACAAATCAACTCTTCACAGTTCCTACCTTCCCCTGGTGGTTTTTTCTGGTATGTAGACATGCAGCTTTGTTCTCTAAGACTTCTGGTCAATCCTTGGGTGTTCAGAATGACTTGATATTTATCTAGATGTTTTCAAGTGAAGAGGCAAGCTTAGGGTCACCCTACTCCTCTGCCATCTTACCTCTCTCCCATTTTACTTTTGACATTACATTTATTTCCACATTTTGTAAGTTTCAGAAAAGTAAGTGAACAAAGGCATATGATGATGATTGTGAGTTTATGTAAAGTGAAAGTATAAGTCCCAAAATAATTTGAAAATATATATCTTAAGCATATCTTATTTCCATGATAGAAGTCCATTTTCCTCTTACAATTTAACATTTATTTGTTGTATAAGTTAAAAGGGAAATAACCTAGAGGCAAAGTAAATTACTGGTAAAATGTATATTTTATTTGCTATAAGTTAGTAGATTATCTCTGAAAATAAATTGAAAGATTACAGCATTTCATTGAATGTTTATAAGTTCGTATGTCTTAAACCTTATTATTGGTATTAAAATGGCTTCTTAAAATAGCCACAGTTGTTTGAATTGAATTGCTTTAACTTTGAGGAAAATATAAAACTAGTTTTCACCATAATATCTGCTTAGCTTAAATCAAGATTAAGCCAAACTCAGAAGAGCAAAGAATTTCATTGTATTTTCTCTCTCTCTCTCTCTTTTTTTTTTTTCCCCTATATTTGGGCTAAGTCCTCTTCTGTGTTCTCAAAATTTAGAACTTCTCCCCCCACCTCTCAACTACAGGATTACTTAAGAATGGCTAAACATGAAGATTATTGTTACTGTTAACTACATAATTTTTCAGAGTTGTTTTTATGCCCATGTAATTCATTTGGTCAAGTTTGGCTTATATTTTGATGGACTATATATATTATAATTTGAAAACCATCAAGGAAAGAGCCTGCTTAAAATTATCTTTCACAAAAGCCTGAAATTTTCTTTCTCCTTTAAACAAAATATTCAGGGAGTTTGGAGTATTTTAAACTCTTGGTAACTTAATATGTCTGAGATTACTAAAATTGAATAACAAGGAATGAGGATTCTTGGTAGTCTGGAGAAAAGCATGGAAATAAAGAGAAAAGTGGTGAAGGAAAATTCTAGAGAGAAGATGCACAACTTAGACTATCAGCCCTTTCTTGGCTAAAGCCTGTATGTGTTGTATACACATTGATCTTCTGTAGAATGTGCCTGTTCTTTCATAAAGATATGGCTGGTGCTAAATAAAAGTTCCATTCATTAATGAGGCTAAGATGAGAAATTTCAGAATACATTAAGGGATTAAATGTGAGAAGTGACATGTGTATGTTAATTTCACAAGACACTGAAAAAGAAGATCCAACCTGCTGCCTGAATTTTTACTGACCTTGACATGCTTTCTGGCTCCCTTTCATTGACTCCTCCACACCTTATCCAGTAGATTGGCATAAAAGAGTTATAAGGGGTGATTTTGTGACTTTCTCTCTGATTCTTCCAGAACCATATATAATGGATTTATTATACCTACCAGTTCTATTTAGATCTAAAATTAGATAAAGGTTTTATGAAAATAACACCTCAGTCTCATGACAATGGCATCATAATGGAAGTATATGTAGCATGGTAGGTTAAAGACTTTCACAATTGCTGACATAAAGAGGGGGATCAAATGAGGAAAGAGGAGGACAGTGATAAACCATGAACAATGAGTGTCACGGGTCAAAAAATAGAGAATATATGTGTTAGTTTCAGATCTGTAACCTTCAGTTCTTACCATCCACGTACCACTTGTTCTAATCTTTTGTTTGCTTTGGTGATATTTATGTGAACATTACTGAACCCAGGATGATAGTCTTCTTGACTAAAGCACAGGGCTGCAAGGAAAATTAATTGGGTCCTACATTTCTTTAGCTTTCTAATTGGGAAAAACTGCTGGGTATCAGTGTTTAGTGATTATTGACATAGAATAAAATCAGACAGTAAAAAACTAGGAATTAGCAGTAAGAAATCACTAAGAGCAGATGTTGGATTTTCTTTTCTTTTAAGATTTTATTTATTTGAGAGGGAGGGAAGGAGAGAGAGAGAGAGCACAAGAACAGGGGGAGGGAGAAGCAGACTCCCGACTGAACGGGGAGACTGACGCAGGGCTTGATCCCAGGACACTGGGATCATGACCTGAACCAAAGGCAGATGCTTAACCGACTGAATCACCAAGGCACCCCAGATATTCGCTTTTCTTTCATCCCCCAGTGTCTATCATCAGCCACCCAGGCACCCCAGATGTTGGATTTTCTTTTATCCCCCAGACATCTATCATGTTGTTTTCTCTAATAATTCTATCTAGGTATACAGCTGGAGTGGCAATGATGCTATCTACCTGAAGAGTGAAGAATTAACTTACCCAGATCTGGCTTTTATCCATGTTCTTGGGAGCTAACCTTGAAACCCTTGGAATTTCCCATGGAATAGGATTGTCTTTGTTATTCATGGTGGGCCCCTTGGATCACAACTGTTAGTTTAATGCTAACAGATAGGACTCAAGGTGGGAGCTGGCCATGGTGGAAGGACCAACCATGTGAGTAGAGGGTTGAGGCTTTGGGCTCTGAAAAATCAGCTTGACCTCCAATGATAGGGTGGGAGATTGAGTTCAAGCACGTGGGCAATAACTGAATCAATCATGCCTAAATAATGAAGTCTTAATAAAAACTACACACTGAAGCTCAGTTGAGCTTCTGGGTTGACAGAATTCTGCATATTGCCACATACTGATGAGGATAATGCATTCTTGAGGATATAGTAGCTTCAGGTTTAGAACCCTTGCAGTTCAGATTCTGCCCTTTGCATCTCTTCTTTGGTTGGTTCTCATCTGTATCCTTTTGCTCTAATAAAATTATAATCATAAGCATCACACTTTCCTAAGTTGTGTAAGTCTCTCTGGCAAATTTTCAAACCTAAGGATGGTCATGGGAACCCCAAATTTATAGCCAAATGGCTGAAAGTGAGGTTGGCTCTAGGGACCCCTGAACTTGGGGTTGATATTTGGGTTTTGGGGCAAACTTGGCTATCTGAAGGACTGTGTCCTTTACTTCAAGTTTGGCTAACTGAGCATTATCATTTACTGAATGTCTACTATATCTCAGGCAATGTATTAAATAATTTAAAACCTATTATCACTGTGTGAGTCAACCACCAAGATGACTGCCAAGAATCCTTACCTCCTAGTATTTATTCACTTATGTAATCCCCTTTCACATTAGAACTTACTTTCTTATTAGGACTGAACTTTATAACCATTTGAGGATGGCAGAAGTGAAGATGTGTGGCTTCGGAGGCTTCTGCTTCCCTGGAAGATGACCAAGAAGCTCATCTCTTTTGGTTTCTTGAAGCACTTGTTCTGGGGACAGCCATCTGTCATGATATGGGGACACTAAAACAGCCCCATGGAGGGACTCATGTGGGAAGGAACTGCAGTTTTGGCCAGTAGCCAATGCCAACTTGCTTTAAGTGTGACTGAGCTACCTTGGAATTGAATCCCCCAGCCTCATCAGGGATGACTATAGTCTCAGCAAAATCTGAGTGTAACCACATAAGAGACCCCAAGTAAGAATTGCACAGCTGAGCCTTTCCTCAATTTCTGACCCACAGACTCCAAGAGCATAACAAATGATTGTGTTATGCCACTGATTTCAGGGGTAATTTGTTATGCAGCATTAGATAAACAAAGTAATCATTTTCTATATTTCAGCTCATTTAAACATGAGTCTCTCAGATTGTTATTGTTGCCCGCAATTTATTGGTATCACCAACAATTGCCCTTGACATATGGCCAGTTTCCTGTACTTATTTTATTTACATTCTCAATGTTTTGAACAGTTGTCCATTCTCTGCCTCTGCAGTCCTCAATAATACTACATTTCTCTAGTTTTGTTTGTTTGTTTTTTCTTCAGTTTCAGGCTTTTTATCTCTTGGTTTCTTCTGAGTATTTTTCTTCTCTTTCTGCTCTAAATGTTTATATATATGCCAGTGCTCAAACATTGGCCTTCTCTTCTCTAACTTCATCATTTTCCCAGTGATTTCACCCAGTTCTATGACTTTTAATAGGATGAGGATTCCTATTTATTCATCTTATCTTTTTATTCCCTCTCTTCACAATCATAAATCTTCCTGCCTCCTCACATCTCCATTTGAATGTCTAGTGGGTTTTTCAAAGGTACTTTGGTCAAAAAAATAAGTGTCTACTAATATCACCTACCCTCCACTTCAACAGAAATCTCTTCTACACCCAGTTCCGCTCTTTCTACTTAACACGCCTCCTAACCACACAGTTCTGGCCAAAAGAATCCTACAAATGATCTTTAATTCCTCTTTTCCTTATAACCTGTGGTCAAACTGTCAATTTGCCAAATCTTTGTTGGCTGTGCCCCAAAGTATATCTCAAACCCTATCATCACCATGTTCACTACTAACTTCCTGGAACCAAGATACCATCACCTCTTGCTGAAACTAGTATAGTAGACTCCTAATTTCTTTCCTTGCTTTTTTATTTCCTGAGCTCAGCCCATTCTTCATATAGTAGTAGTCAGAGGGATGCTAAAGTAAAGAAATAAATTACATTAGTTCATAGCTATCATAAAATATTATACTTTATTGTAGTACTCATAGGAAATTCCAAATGTTGTTGTACTATGAATTCTAAGGCCCTATGCGATTGGGCCCCAAATATCGTTTCTTACTTAATCTCATTTTCATTCTGGCAAGATTGATTTTTTGTAACCTTTCTTAAATGTGCCGAGGTTTAAAAAAAAAAAAAAGTGTCAAGGTTATTCCCACCTTAAATCTTTTTTCTTATTACTTATATATAACCCATTTCCTAAGAGTATCATCTGGCTGGCTCCTTCTCATTATTTAAATTTATTTTTTTTAAAGATTGACAGAGAGAGGGAACACAAGCAGGGGAGGTGGGAGAGGGAGAAGCAGGCTTCCTGCAGAGCAGGGAGCCCGATGCGGGGCTCGATCCCAGGATGTTGGGATCACGACCTGAGCCGAAGGCAGATGCTTAACGACTGAGCCACCCAGGTGCCCTCCTTCTCATTATTTAGATCTCAACCAAATATTACTGCTTTTGCAGGGGAATTCCTGATTACTCCATTTAATTAATGACTTTGTTCTTCTCTTACTTGCTAGTTACCTATTTACATAATATTTAATAGTAATGATGATTTTATAGCATTTGACACAATTTGAAATTATGACTTTACTTAATTTGTTTATTTTAACTCCCCACCTTTTGCCCAACTAGTGTGTTAGCTCCCTGATGCCAGGAGACTTATGTCTTGATTACCATAGTATTTTTATGCTCATGGGTAGTTAATAAATATTTTCAGAATAAATTCGTAAGTTCAAAGGGCTAAGTAACTTGTCCGAAATCACATACATAGAAAGCATGATTCCAAGATTTTCTGTGTGACTGCAAAAATGCCCCAGATTTTTAAATATTACCACATTAAACAACAAAAGCATTTCCATTGTTAATGGTAGTTCCATTGTTAATGGCAGAAGTGTCATTGGCTAGATTTGTTCATTGGCATCACTATCTGTTCCCCTCATTTTTTTTTCTTTTTTAAAATTTACTTATTTATTTGAGAGAGAGAGAGAGAGAGAGGAGGGGCAGAGGGAGAAAAGGAATCCTGAAGCAGACTCCCCACTGAGCACAGAGCCTGACTCCTCTAGGACAGGACCATGAGATCATGACCCAAACCCACCCAGGGATCCCCGTTCCCCTCCTTTTTATGTTCTCTCCTAAATATGGAAGTTAAGAGCAGAATTTGCAGTAAAGTAGACATAGATTCAAAGGATATTGGGGCACCTGGGTGGCTCAGTCGTTAAGTGTCTGCCTTCGGCTCAGGTCATGAACCCAGGGTCCTGGGATCGAGCCCCACATCGGGCTCCCTGCTCAGCGAGAAGCCTGCTTCTCCCTCTCTCACTCCCCTTGCTTGTGTTCCTTCTCTCGCTGTGTCTCTCTCTGTCAAATAAGTAAATAAAATATTAAAAACAAAACAAACAAAAACAAAGGATAGCTGTCCTCTTAAAAGCTGTGTAATTCTTCACCTGCAAAACTTATTTTTCTCAATAATAAAGTTGGTTTTAATAATATTTCTTGCATAGAGTAGGGAGAATCAAAGGTAAAAGTGTTATTTGCCTTATGCAATGCCAGCCACACAATAAACATTTAAATGCCTAATGCCTTCCTCATCATGGTTGATATAAATCTTTTTATTTAAAATCCTTTCTTTGCAGTGTTTCTCATCTTAATTGTGATACAAATATCTATCTGTCTATCTATCTATCTATATACACACACATATTCAGTTGTACATTCTGGCAGAAACTAAGACCTAGCTCTATTTCTCATTATGTGGGTAAAATCTCTCTAGCCAGCAGCACATAGCTATGATTCCAACATTCTGTCATGGTGTTTGATGTACTAATAATTGATGAATGAATAGATGGATTAGTTAATAAAATAACTTGCTAATATTTAGTCAAACACTATTTGCTAATTAGAGATCTTTAGTCAAGGAATTACAACCATCAACCTTCTCTCAGCCCCCACTCCACCCCCAACAAACACACTTCCTTCTGTAACAAGCTTTAATACCACCATATATCTCTCCATTTTTCTCCAAAGCCATTTGATCTTTTTTTTTTTTTACTCCAGCCAAATCCCACAAATGTCAATGTTAAAGTCAAAGTACATTTTTCTTACAATTTGTCTGTTTGGTTTTTACAATCCTTAAAATGTTGCTTGGTCATCAAGGTGACTAACGGTTCATCTTGCACTGAAGTGTAATATCCAGGTCTTTTTTTTTTTTTTTCTTTTTTTCCCCAACTGACAATATATTGCTTTTTGGCATCAGCAAGTCCCAATTGATTTTTAGGCACAAATTAAATGCCCTGATGGTTGTAATATAGTGATTTATCACCAGAGTCAGCAGTGATTTTGCTTTGCAATGGATTTCAGTAGAGGGTTGAGAGAAAACTCCACCTCTTCAGGTGGAGGGTTGAAAGTCTCAAGGGTGCAGGCGCTTAAGTGTGAACATTTCATAAAGGTTCCAGAGAAGAAAACTACCAGGTTTTACTGTCAAGAGAGTTTTGGGGAAATTGAGTTATTAAAAGCAAAGGACAACTGTGTATGATTAAGCCAAGATCTGTACTGTCAAAGTTGCATGCATGCTTCATTGCTTTGGATTTTTTTCCTATGATCACTGAGAGAGAACACTGTTTTGTCAACAGTCACAAAGTGTCTGCTCTTGCTTGGGTCATGAGATAAGTTGCAGCTTACTTTACAGGGTCCCAAATAAAGCAAATCTAGACAATTGGGGTAACAAAATAATTTCAGTATTACTGTATTCAGAAATAGCATATGTCAGTCAGAATATTTCAGTTGTCGTTAATTGACAGGGAATCCAGTTTCAAAATGTTACATAAACAAAATAATTCTATTCAGAAGAACACACCCATACATCCAACACATTTAAAAAAGAAGGGGTTATGATTTTTTTCAGGTCATTTCATCATTTTTAAAGTGATAAGTATTTAATTTCTCTACAGCAGTGATGGAGGCATGCATAATTCATTAATGTTTGTTTTTAATTCCTCAGGTTAAAAATATGGTAGGGCTTAATTTGAGGGTGTGATACCTTCTGAGTTACTGGAGGTTAGGACTTCAATGTATGAATTTTGGGGAAGATACAATTCAACCCCATAATACCCTCACAGCTCCAGCAAACAAGAGAAGGATATGATATCACTGAGACCATTATCTCTGAGGTACTGGGGGCTTCCAGCCTCAAGCACAGCTTGATTTAGGACCCAGATCATGACACCAGCTTCTCTCAGCTGTTTCTTTTGAATTGGCTCCATTCTCCTGTTCAGCAAGAACTTTAGGCCTTCAATGAATCTGATCATTTGTTGATAGCCATATATCCTGGACAACTGCTCTCTCTGTGACCTCTTGTTGGCCCGGGTGGGAAGGGAGGTTGGAATTTATAAACCTAACGAACACAATTTCCAGAATTGGTTTGGATTATCCTAACTTGTGGAATGTGTTCATCTTTTAAAACCTATCACTATGGCGGAGGGTGTGTTTGGAGTTGTATGGAGTTCTGTTACTGGTCATTGGCTAGCCTAGGTCCTTGGTGGCTGTACTTCTGTGTCTTGGTAGCAAAATTAGTTTTATCAGCAGAACTAATGTAGCATGTGGAGAAGGGTTTCTTCCTCCAGAGTAAATTCAGAAAGTATCATAAAAGTAGGATTAATGGTTATATTGAGGTTAAAAAAAAAAGAAAAGTAAAAAAGAAAAATAAACTAAATTGGGGCTGATAATCACTAGTACCCATAGCAGGACAAGACACATCCATTTTATCTAATTTATTGAAAGCATTTGGATGTTTTTGACAATCCAAATCTAGTGACAAGTGGTAGGGGGAAAGGGCATTAGGAGATTTGATAAATTTTTATTTCAAATGTATATTCTCTTTGAAGTATTTTGTAATACTTCTTAGATTTTGTAAAGGCTTAGTCAAATGTGATTACATTTTAGTACTTCTAAAAGCCTTTTCTCTAGCAGTGTTTCAGTATAATTTTATTTCCTTTTTGAGGAGCTTTTATTTTCCTAAAGTATGATATGAGAATAGGGTATAAATAAATCTAAGTAGCTGTGGAAATGCTTAAAAATACATACCCATAGTCACAGCAGTTTGGGAATTAAAATGGAATATTTATTTCTTGAAGTTAATTATCATTATGATTATGTATGAATATTTGTCTATATATTGGTGATGGGAGGTAAAATGATTTGTGAACTTTTATTGCGTTTATCTCTGATTCTTCAGAATAAAATCAGGTTTTAAGTCAGAAAACTCAAAAATGACAGATTTTGAACTATCCCCTCTATTCATTGCCTTCTCCTCAGATAAGAGTACTGATCTGAGAGGCCACAACCAAGGAATACAGAGTGGTAAAAGAAGCTGCTTAGCTTAGAGGCAAGATCTATTTGGCACAGTGGCTACACATCAAAAAAAAACCTGTAAAATGTGAGATTCCAATACTACCTTAAGGGCATTTGTACAGAAGGACTGAGCTTGGTTTCAATAATGCTAAACAATATTCAATTCAGTAATAAATGGGTATTGATTAAATCAATTCAGATCAGACTTCACTGATTTCATTATTTAAATTGTGCTATATCTGCATTAACATGAACTGCCTTGTTAATCGGCTGCAATCATTTTTATTTATGTTCAAATTGTCCCATCTGTGGGAAATTGTCTCTCCTGTGGTAGCTTCTTCAAGTTTGTCTGAGACATCCTGATTTGACAGTTGTTATCTTTGAAAGAATTCTTTTGATCTGGTGGTACAAGGTATTCCAGACTCCTCTTTTGTATGTCCTATCTCACAGCTCCCAAAATGAGCTATTTCTTCAAGGAGCCCTTCAACTCTTAATGGAAAATGCTATGGAGAGACCACAATCTATATTCAAGGAGTATATTTTTATGAGCTAGACATATTTTATTGTAATTATTAGTTCATGTGAAGGATACTCTTTTGCTTAGTAGAGCTCTTATTATACTAATTAGATGATCTATTTCTAGAATGGCAATAATCAGAAGTCTGATTTATTAAAGTAAAACATGTTAAGAAGAAATTATTTTTGAGCTTTTCTAGAGAGTCAGACTTGAAGAAATTTCTCAGGGTTCATTTATTTGGGGAGTCTGAACTGGGAATGTCTGAACTGTAATTTTGGCATATTTGTAGGGCAAAGTAGCCTTTCCTTCCTGCAAAACAATGATCAGGAACCAAGAACCATCCTATTCACTTCTTTTTTTTTTTTTTAAGATTTTATTTATTTATTTGAGAGAGAGAGAATGAGAGACAGAGAGCATGAGAGGGAGGAGGGTCAGAGGGCGAAGCAGACTCCCTGCCGAGCAGGGAGTCTGATGCGGGACTCGATCCTGGGACTCCAGGATCATGACCTGAGCCGAAGGCAGTCGCTTAACCAACTGAGCCACCCAGGCGCCCCATCCTATTCACTTCTAACAGACTTCTTCTGCAGCACCTATAATGGGAGAAGATACTCCTTCTTTGAGATGCCCATGTTTGTCAATGTTCCAGGCTGCCGTAAAGTGATGTTAATCACTGTCTTTAATCTGGGATTTCATAAGTCACAGACCAAACTTTATCATTGACAGCAGCAGGTCAGGTGTCAATTTTGTTTCCATGGCCTTTTCCGGTGGCCAGGAGTCTGTTTCTTAAGCATGGATTTGACCAAATACATTTGTTTAGAGTTGTTCTGATATAAAGTTATTGATTTAATGGGATTTTTAGGCCAGTGTTACTTATACAACTGAAAAGGCATTTTATATTTGAAGCTATGTTACTATCTCCATATATCTGTACCATCTGTAGCTATTCCTATATGGAATCAATTTATTGACAGATATTGTGCAAAAGTCCTGTGTTTAGGACTTTGTACAGACACATGATTGTGCCCCTATGTAATCTAAAATATACACATGTTCTTACTAATAACATTTTAAAAATATATTATTAACCAAGGAAGGTTGAGCTTGTTTAATGACAAGACAGTTTTTCCACATTATGTGGTAAACATGGGGGCTTTCTTAGTAATGTCGAGCTAATTATTAATCTGGGAAGTACCTGATATTCGATTAGGTCAAGCATCCCTGTTTTTATATGATGAAGGAGCAAATATTTATTATCACCTGGTGGCCTTCTCACAAAGCTAATAAGTGTAAAAGCTATTTTAACAGTTTTATGGTTATGAATCTAGATCCTGAACATTAACTCATATCAAAATTTACCAGCATATATAAGATCAGGACATTATATAAAAGTGACTAGGGATAAGAATGGTTATATGCACTATTTAAAATAAACATGATAAATAACACATTTTTAGGGATTCTAGCTTAATTTAAGTCAGAAATATTTATTAAAACATGGTTTCAATGGCCCACAGGCACATGGAAAATTCCCGTACATCACTAGTCATTAGGGAAATGAAAATCAAAACCACAATGAGATACCTGTCAGAATGACTTATCAAAAAGACAAGAAATAACAAGTGTTGGTGAGGATGTGGAGAAAAGGGAACCCTCATACACTGGTGGTAGGAATGTAAATTGGTTCAGACACTATGAAAAGAAGTATGGAGATTCCACAGAAAAATTAGAAATAGAACTACTATTTGATCCGGCAATTCCACTTCTGAGTATTAATCTGAAGAAAATGAAAACATTAATTCAAAAAGATATACATTACCCCTATGTTAGTTGCAGTATTATTAATAATCAAGATATGGAAGCAGCATAAGTGTCCATCAATAGAGGAATAAATATGTGAGATACACACACACACAAACTCACATGTACAAACACACAATAGAATATTACTCAGCCATGAAAAAGAATGAAATCTTGCCATCTGTGACATGGCATAGACCTAGAGGGTATTCTACTAAGGGAAATAAGTCAGAGGAAGACAAATACCATATGATTTCTTAAATGTGGAGTTAAAAAAATAAAAACAAATGAACAAACAAAACAGAAACAGACTCAGATACAGAGAATAAACTAATGGTTGCTGAAAGGGGAGGGGAGGACTGGGGGGGATGTGTGGGGACAGGCAAAATAGGTGAAGAGGATAAAGAGGTACAAACTTGCAGTTGTAAAATAAATGGATCATGGGGATGCGATGTACAGCATAAGGAATATAGCCAATAATATTGTAATAACATTGTATAGTGATAGAGGGTAACTAAACCTATCAAGGTGGTCATTTCATAATGTATAAAATATCAAATCACTTTGTACACCTGAAAGTACCATATCATAATATGTCAATTATAACTCAATAAAAACAAAATAATGCAAATAAAAATACACTGTAATTATTTGAAGGTAACAAACTATAAATATATTTTAAAAACAAACATGGTTTTAAGACCATAGCAAAAATATAAACCTTAACATGAAGTTCAGTAATGTAAGAAACCTATAGAATCTAAGCAAAGTATACATCTTTATTTTTCATAAATACATTCTATGTACTAACAGACCAGTATTTCTTTTTGGGATTTAGAAAAATTTCCAAATTGTTGTTTTATTTTTTTTCTATACTGTTTAACACAGGGATTTGGGTATAGGTGGTTAATTTCAGAGATGGTCTTAGGAGATAAGAGCAAGGTAGTAGGAAGCATCAGAGAGGGAAGCAGGGAAGGCAAAAGAGAGGTATATTATCAAGGTCATTGCTATAGGCAATATGGGGTCAATATCCCCAGACCTTTGGAAACAGATGAAAATGCCTTCCAGAATTCTCTGTTCAAAGGATAAGGGGTAGGAGCATACATCCACTAGTTCTGTTCCATTGCTCTAAGGTTGTCCTCAGGGGCACCAACTTTTCAGTGCTCTGCGTTTACCCATGCCCAGGTGCAACAGGCTCTCACAGTTTCTGCTTCTCTTGAAAATGTGATGTGGAGTTTCCAAAAGTATCTGTTACACTTGCCTGTATATGTAAAAATATGAGTAATTATTTATCCTCTTCTTAAAGAATGAAAATGCCATTTTGTATCTAATTTCCCACAATAGTTTACTTCAAAAAGCAAAAAGTCTATAATTCGACATCAGGATCAAGTAAGCCAAAAGAAAAAGAGATTTATTGCCCTACATGAGCAGAATGTCCAGGAACACAGCTAGACTTAAGGCATAATTATATTCAGGTCCTCCTGTGATGCTGTTGGAATTCTCTTTCTCACTATTGGCTTATTGAGGGCAGTAAGTGTTCTATGGGAAGATTTTGAAATTTATTTATTTATTTGAAATAGAGGAATCACTAAACTTTGTCCCTCTGATGAATAAACCTATAATATTTTACCAGCCTTGTTGAAAGTGTTCAGCACATTTTGTTCTTTCCAACTTTTTAAAGTTACTTATACAAGAAAGTAAAAAAAAAAAAAATCACTTCCTTTCAGACATCTACTTGTACTGGATGTTCTAAAATTTGTTTCATTATATTTGTTTACATTCTGATACCAGATAATTTTGCTTTATAAGATTACTCTTTTTTTCCCTGATAATCAACAGCAACACGGCATATACATTAATTTATTAGTCATCTGGAACCATTATATACAACCTCTTAGACTTTTTCAAAAAGAAGCATGCATAATAATTCAACTCAAATGTATGCAAATATAGGTACTTTTTTTTTCAACCTATTTACTGACCATACTATAATATATAGATCACCATTTTTCATGTTCCAGTGTTTTGTAATTTCTATCTTCATTAGACATTACCAGCTATCAAATTCTGATTTATTAACCCCACATTAATCCAAGCTCTTAAAGTTAACAAAAGATACTAGAATTATAATATAAGCTGATACACTACACAGAGACTACAAGTGATTTTAAAAATTTACTTGAAAGATTTATTTTTTAAAAAACTATGAAGAATGTTTAAGAAAAAAACCCCCAAAATCCTTGTAAATTTGGCCTAAGTTGGCAAGAACAAACCTTTTGTGAAACACATCAATTATTATAATTTAATTTTATTTAACATACAATTTTACTTGTTTAAATATTTTGTAACTAAAATAATTAAGAAATAAAAACAATATAAAATTTAGAAAGTCCAAATTAAATGTTTATTTAAAAAATAGCTTTATAGAACTCTAGTAAAGCAAGTGGTGTGTAATAACTATATGAGAAATGATTTCAATAAGCATGTGACTCACTGAGACGCAAATTTGTGCCTACTCCTGTGCTGGGTGCTTTGGAAGTTAGCAGTTTGGGCTTTGTCTGCCTCTGATCCCTTTCCCTTCTAACTCAGTACTAAAATAGCTCTACTTCTAGCAACGCATCTGTGTTAATATGGGGGCAGCTGACCATGGCTCCTTCATTCCATATGGGTTGACATGTGACTCACACCAGGCTACAAACAGATCTTCCTGTAAAATATCTGCTTGAACTTTTAGTGAAGACTAGACTTTTTTTTTTGCAGTTGATAAACTGATAACATGTAGCTCTAGATTTGGCTGAGGTCTTTTAAGGTATTTGTTCTACTCTGTAGAGAAAGGCTGCTCTCAATAAGCCAATAGTGAGAAAGAGAATTCCAACAGCATCACAGGAGGACCTGAATATAATTATGCCTTAAGTCTAGCTGTGTTCCTGGACATTCTGCTCATGTAGGGCAATAAATCTCTTTTTCTTTTGGCTTACTTGATCCTGATGTCGAATTACAGACTTTTTGCTTTTTGAAGTAAACTATTGTGGGAAATTAGATACAAAATAGCATTTTCATTCTTTAAGAAGAGGATAATTACTCATATTCTTACATATACAGGCAAGTTTAAAATTTCATACTAAAGATATGCAGAACAAAGCAATTGAGAAATAAGGGATCTGTGAGTGGGTTAGGGGAGGGAAATGTGTAAAATATCTCTATGGAATAGTATAACCAGCTATTACTACCATAAATCCAGCATCAGACAATATGTTGTGCTGCAATAAAAAAATAGACTCTGAGCAAGCCAAATAGATAGCCATATATATGTGAATGTGTGTGTATATGTGTGTGTATATATGTGTGTTTATATATGTACATGTATGCTTATGTGTATATATGCAAATGTATGCATATGTAGTTGATAACAGTTTACCTCTATTGTCATATTTACTTGTCTCTTTCTCAGTAGTTTCTCGTTTATCTGTCTCAGTGCTTCTATTAGCAGCAATGTGTGTGTGTATGCTTTTGTTCTTTAATATGTTTTACTTTAAAATAGAGAATGCATGTATAGTAGAGTGACATTTTTAATTAATGAGGAGAGAACAGATATAGCCCTATGACAATATAAAAATTTGCAATATTTTGGAAATCTAGATTTTTTGTAACTCAAATTTGTACATATATCTCATATAGTACTATAGAATAGATAGTGAAATTAGTGGGATGCAGGAGACCCCATATCTGGTTTCACCTCTAACATTGATGAACACTATTACATTGGGTAAATGAACTAATTATTCCTAGCCTCAAATTTCTCATTTGTTACATGGTGAGGAGAACAAGGTAGAGGAAGTTGTGATTCAACCAGATTAATGACTGCCAACATTTTCAACCCCAAATTTCCTTTACAATATGTGCTTATGATTTGAAAGATATATCTGCCATATTACACTGATTAGGAGACATTCTGTCTTCATTTTTAAATTTTTATGAATTGTGGACACATTCAGAACTTTGTATAAGAAGGGAATGACCAGTGGTAACATCTTTTAAGACTCTTGCGGTTATATTTATTCAGTTAGGCTTTATGATTATGATAATTTATGATTTCCATTAGACTTCCTAAAATATTAAAAATAACTTCTGAATTGCTATTAACAACCTTTTGGACTCTAAGCAGTCCAAGGAACCCAGGTTAAAAATAAATGATTTCTAAGGTCTGTTGTAGCTCTAATTTTCCATACTTCCCTGCTTTAGTTTTCCATGTAGTAAAATATACATATTATGCTTCATATGTGCTAATATATCACAATATATGCTATATTCTAGGTTGGTCAAGGACATTTGTAGGAAATACAACTAAGTTGCACTGTGTGCAGACCTAGCACTTAGTAGTAGATGCTCTACTGTGAATTACTCAGCATACCTTCAGCCTGTTATGCTTTTCTTTATTCAGTAGAGCACACCAACTTCCTCAGTTGTCTTCATTTTATTCTAGTCCTAATGAGGGATCAGAATTCAACCTCAGTAGCCTCCGTCATTGGGGACTTCAAGTCTTCTTTCCATAGAACACTGAAGAATATAAGAAACACTCCGAAGAAAATAATTTCAGAGCATCTGCACAGCCAGGACATATCACCCCGCTGCCCCCAGGCACATGCATACTACTGATGCATGCTAGAGATTTCTGGTCTCTTTTTTTCTTAGGGCATCAAGTCAAAAAGAAGGCTACACCCAGGCAAAGAGGAAGTATTTTGTTTTCTTCAATCTAAGACATGTCTACCAAGCTTCAAGTTTTTGCCTTATAAGTAACCCCATTGACTGCTTACTGACCTTCTTTGAAGGAAACATCTAGTTGCACCCTCCAAGGTGTAATGTAGCTCTGTGTTTCCAAGGAAGCCTGTGCAGTAATCCATTCAGTACATGGCCCAAAGTACATGATATTAGATAGTAGCAGGTATTATGTCCCACCATCTCGTGGATAACAACACTATAGCTCACGTTGAAATTTGTCATCCTTATTCCATTTCCTTGTTTTCACTTATACAATGAGATGAGATGAATAAGGTCACAGTCTGACTAAAAATGTAATCGCCTTTTCACATGATCTTTGCAAGCTTTTTGTGGCACTCGTTAATTTAGCATCAGTAAATATTGAAATGGAATAGCCTAAGAATTTCTTAGAGTAGAATTTCTTAGAGTACATACCTTAAAAATAATTTTAATGTTTAATATTAATCTTTGCTGGAATAAAAAAAAGAGGTCATATCAACAGACAAATACTTTATATGGTGACTTCCTCTATATCCAATGATAAATCTTGTGTCACTATTTAGCATTTTTATTCTTCATACTATTTTTTTATCTTGATTCCTATGCACTTCCATTTTTCCTGACAGCTCTGGTTTTGTCACTTAGAAGAAAATGGATTATTTCCTGTTGTAACTCAGACATCGATTGTAATTACTTCAATAGTGATAGTATGTTTTTCCTCAAGAAGAGCTTATAAGATGGGGAAAGCAAAAACTAATGGTCATCGCTCATTCTTTTGGGCTCATTACTCAAGTAGCCATTTATTTCTCAGATGAAAATAACATTTTCTGAGTATAATTTACATATCCAACAACTGTCGGCCTTGCATTTTGCAAAAATATATATATATATATATATATATGTGGAAAAATACTTCCTGTTTATCGTTATTGAACATTGCAGAAACTGCAGTGACATTTTATTGATTATAAATCACAAACTCCTGACTTTAGCTCCTTTAACCCAGATGACTCCTTAAGAGGGCATTAAATACACTTAAGGTTAGTGAACTGCTAGTTCTCACACCAAAACCCTTGATCTAAGAGACTGATAGACTAGACAAGGGAACAAGCATGCCTCTCCCACCCTTACTCCTCAAATCTTTAGACTCTCATTAATAGGAAAAACAAATCTGTTTTCCTGATGGGATCCTTCCATGTCTGTGATGATGGCAGGGCTGCCATGGGTATAAGCAATGTTCTCTTCTACTTTCCTCATGGAGGAAGATCTTGCCTTTGACATGCCACGAAAGAACATATGAAAAAGAGGAGAGTCCTTACTTGTATTGCCCAGAGACAAGAGTTATTCAGTCCCCCTCTTTCCTGGCTCTCATGACAAAAGGAAATACTCTGAGAATAGAGCAACAATATAAAATCCTAAGGATATGCCCAACCAGCTTATGCAAAAAACAAAATAAAACAAAAAACAAAACAAAAAGACTGTTTAATTGTGTATATTATCCACATTCATATGGATTATATCAATTGGTGCAGCCTATTGTTTCAAAAAAAAGTCATGTATATAAGATGAATGAAGGACAAGAGGGCCAGAATGTAGAAGACATTATAATTCACTTTAATATGTTTTTTTTTTAGAAAGAGAGCTTGCATGTGAGTGATGGGAGTAGGGGGGGAGAGGGAGAAAGAGAATCTTAAGGAGGCTCCACGCTCAGTGCAGAGCCCTATGTGGGGCTCAAACTCACAACCCTGAGATTATGACCTGAGCAGAAATCAAGAGTCAGACACTTAACTGAGCCACCCAGGTGCCCCTAAGTTTATTTTTTCATTGTCAAGATAATATAAAAGCATTAAGTCTTCTAACATTAAGTATTAAATATGAGGTGCTATGTCCTTGTGATATGCATCAGTGAATAAGTGGGAGGTGAAATCTCCTACCCTAAATGGAACTTACTTTCTAGTGAAAAGAGATGAATGATAAGCAAATAAATGTTTGTATATACAGAGTATATCAGATCTATCATGCTCTCTGGACTTCACAGATATTCCATACTTCTAGTCTATTCTTTTTTTCTTAAATACATTTTTCTGAATGGATGCAAGCCCAAAGCCTTGGTGTCCATTAACGTATCTGTAAGGACATAGATACTTTGGCAAATAACTACACTCAAGTTCTTTGCATGATTCAGCAATTCTGGTAATCAATTACTTATGCCATTATCTACAGATATTCCATGATTATATATTTTTTTTACTGCTCCTACTATTCCATGGTGATGTGGGGTATATTCAATAATAGTAGTCTGTACAATGTGAAAAAAAAAAGTGCAGTAACAGGGACATATAAGTTTAATGAGAAATTATAACCAAGTGGAAGAGAATCACAGATCAATACATAATCACCTTAAGGAAGCCACACAATTAATCATTTGCTCAATTGCAATAAGAACTTTAGGTAGTTTCTTTTTGTTTACCAGAAAACTCTACAAATACAGCCTAAAAGGGGGATCAGTCTAAAATAATGAAAAGGGATTATGGATTATCTTTTTAAAATATTTTTCTTTCAAAGCATTTATTAATAATGACTATGCCAAAAATTATGATTGTCAAAATGCTTATATAGACTTTTAAATTGACTGAATTATTTAATTTGAATACATTTCATTTAAAAGTAATATGTTATGGGGCACCTGAGTGGCTCAATTGATTAAGCATCTGACTCTTGATCTCAGACCAGGTATTGGTCTCGGGGTCATGAGTTCAAGCCCTGCAATGGGCTCCATGCTGGGTGAAGAGCCTACATTAAAAAAGAAAAAAAAAAGTAATGTGTTAGAACTGGGCAAATAAAGATGAAAAGTGCTATCCTGGGTAGCAGAAATGCAAAAGATAGAAATAGCATGTAAAGATTAACAGATATCTAGATAAAAAGTGCTAAGTGCCATATCATGGCACAAAATTCTAGGGAAATAGAGTGGGAGGGATCATTTCTGGTTGCCTCTTGAAGAAGGTAGAATTTTAGATTAGGTATATGATACTGATAGGTATTTTTTATGATAGCTATTTTAGTTTTCTGTTGCCTTATGGCAAATTATCCCACACACAGTGACTTAAAACAACACACTTTTCTGATCTCATCATTTCTTTGGGTTAAGAGTTTGGACAAGACCCACCTGGGTGCTTGGCTCAGGGTCTCACGTACATACAACCAAGACGTTGGCTGGCTGCACTCTTATCTGGAGGATATCTGAGGAAAGGATCCAATTCCAAGCTCTTTTAGGCTGTTGGCAGAATCCATTACTTTAGGTCAAATGCCTGAGGGTCCTTGTTTTTTCTGGCTATTGGCTGGAGGCTGCTCTCAGGTCTTAGTCATCCTGAAGTTTCTAGAGGTCATCTGCAGTCCCTTGCCAAGTGAAGTTCTCCATCATGGTTGCTTACACTAAATCTCTTGCCTTTGTTTACTAAGGCATATTATATAACATAATACATGGCATAACAAGGATGGCATCTCATCTCTTTTGCCATATTCACTCATTAGAAGCAAGTCACTAGGGCCATCCTGCACCAAAGCCAGGGGATTACACAGGAACATGGACATGAGAAAGTGGGAAATCGGGGCACCTGGGTGGCTCAGTCGTTAAGCCTCTGCCTTCGGCTCAGGTCATGATCCCAGGGTCCTGGGATTGAGTCCCACATGGGGCTCCCTGCTCCACGGGAGGCCTACTTGTCCCTCTCCCACTCCCCCTGCTTGTGTTCCCTGTCTTGCTGTGTCTCTCTCTGTCAAATAAATAAAATCTTAAAAAAAAAAAGTGGGAAATCATTGTGGGTCACAGGATCTATCTGCCACAGTAACAACCCCCAAAATCTTATTAACTTACAAGAAACATTTATGTATTGCTTACGGTACATGTTGGTGTCAACCACAGCTGTTATGTGATGCTGTTGCAAAAGTCTTATCATCCCAGGACTCAGACCAGTGAGGAGCCCATCTTTGGAAGATACCATTTGTATGATAGAAGGAGAAGAAGAGATCTGATAGAAACTTCCGACTCCTTTTTAAAACGACTGCTCAAATTTAATGTATAAGCCCATTCACATACCATTGGTCAGAGAACATCACAACATAGTAGGAAGGGACGGTAAAGGGAGGAACAACCATTTGGGAACCATAGGCAACCTACCAAATTTGGAAGGGAGGGTATTAGGGGAGATTTCAGGGCAGTCATAGAATTGGTAACCCTTGGGACATATATAAAAGATCTGAAGATTTCCATTTGGAAGAAATCTATAAGGTGTAAATTTAAAACTGCAGTCATTTTGCATCTTTGCATTTTCAACATTTTTACATTCTTAACATTATAACTGATTCTCCCAAACCACCTTTCAAACACTGAATTTAAAAAGATATACCTGCTGATGAAGACTTCCAGTTTTTTGGATGGAAGTACTGCCTACTGGACCAGTAACAAATCTTAAGTGTTATTACCTCCTTTATTTAATAGCATTTGCCTATGCAGTTATTTTAGTATTTGTTGCTTTTTCAGGTTTTGTGTAAAATTAATACAAAAAGATAAATGTAATTTTTGTTAAGCTTTGCACAATCAAAACAAAAATGGATATAACTGGAAATACTGGGTAAGATTAATCCCAGATTTATGATGGCTGTATGGGCATTCAGTTGTGAAGGACAAGAACAAAATTTTAAAATGTAAAGAGTAGGTTTAAAAGCAAGGTTTGATCAATGACTTCATTTGCATTTTTTTTTGGTCTTTAGGACCTTCTCACATTTTGCAACGTAAAATCTGTTGGATTTATTCAACAAGTTTACTGAGCAAGTATTATTACTTGTAGCAAGTATTATTCTAGTCCCTGGGGATAGGGCAGTGAGCAAAACATTTAAAAATCTCTAACTTCTTGGAGCTTAAAGTTTAGTGGTAAACACTGGTAAGTTTTCCATATAAAATATGTCAGATAATGTTAATTTATTAGAGAAACATAAAACATGAAGGGGTAATATGGAAGGTTGGAGGTAGTTGGAATTTTACATAATGATAGAGAAGGACTTACTGAAATACATAGCATTTTAGTGAAGACCTAAATGAGGTGATAGAGGGAGCCATTTAGCTCTCTAGTGGAAGAGGATGCAATGCAGAGGGTTCAGTGAATGCAAAATTAAATATGCTATACAGTGAAATGCTAGTAGAAAATCAGCAGGTGCTCATAGACCTAAATGGTAGAAAATGTACTGAAGCTCTTTGAGATGGAATAAATAAGAGCTGTCCATTTGGAAAATGCACCTGGCAGTAGCATATGGAATGTCATCAAAGTAGAAAGGCTAGAATTAAAACAAAAACAAAAACAAACAAAAAACCCCCAAACCAACAGTAATAGGACTTTATGGCAATCTAGGAAATAAGTGATAAATTGTAGCAGACACTGCTGAATGCTGAAGAGCTTTACTCCTTTTTTCTCTTGATATAATCTACTTTTTTTTTTTTTAGTGTTTCCCTCTCTCCATTCCTTAATTGAAGAAAAGTTGGCCCTATCCCTAACTTAAGGGTTAAATTCTGATTGGTTAAGCCTTCTGCCAATAGTTAATTTAGTAGTGAAAATGTGACCTCATTCTGGCAAATGGGATTAAGAAATATTTTCTGAAGATTTCTAGTTCATGAAGATAATTCTAGTTCCCTGGGAGCATAGACCAGGCTAGACCTGGGTCATTCCCTGTGACATGCCCACTCCCCTCCCAAAGGAGAGTAGCAGCCAAGCCTGTCACTAAGCCAGGAGCCCCTTCCCTTCCCTGGCCTTGGTCCTTAGCAGGTTCCCGGTTGCTCTAGACATTGCATCCCTCCTACTTGTAATCGATCTTGGCAGCTGACCACTCAGAGCTCCACTTCAGACCCAGGGGGCCCAGCAGGGGTGCACAGAGGGCAAGCAGCCTATCCAGAAAGGACCCATCAGAAAACATGCTTGTCTGAAAAGCCTCACTTCCACCTTGAGATGGATCCTTTGTGTGTCAGGGAGGCACTCACACCAGGTCACTTTTCATCTTCTAGCAAACTATGTGCCAAGGTTAGGTTGCCTCCCCCACTGCATAGTTTCTGGGTCTGTTTTGTCATGTGAGGCCACAGGGTGAGTCACCTGGAGCATCCCGTCTGGTTTGGGATGGGCCAGGCAAAGCAGACAGCACAATTCCAACAGAAATAAAATTACAATTGGCAAACGTGAAGAAAAAAATACAGAAAAAAAATAAAATATGCAGAAAGAAGTAGTCTTGCCTCTAGTCTTCTAATGAGTCCTGGATGCTTAGACCATTTAGACCATTTTCCATTTATGATGGGAGCCAGCCACAGGGACAAAATTTTAATACATGGGGAATTGTGAAAATAAAAACAAGAAACTGCACATTTATTGATGTTACGGAGATGTAGTATTCAGTAACCTTAGAGTTGCCACAGTTCAGGGCTTCCTTTAAATGCCATTATAATACTTTCTCATTCAAACCATTGGATTGGAGTTTGTTGTCTTAGAGGTTCAGGCCTTCTAACTGAGAAACATAAGAGAGGTGATAAGACCATAAAGTAGAGTAGGAGTGGGGATAAACATTACCGGCAGGGAGATAACCTAAATTTATTGGGAAGTTTCCATCTACCAGATGTTATTTTGACCATTTGACAGGTATTAATCTTCACAACCACCCTGAGGAATAGGCTAAATTTCCTCTCAAAATGCATCCTTTATTTTCCTTGGCATTAAATTATTGCTGGAAAATGGCTGACCTTGAAGAACTACATTTCTCAGTCTTTCTTGCAGGCAGGGCTTGTGATGTGATTGCATGTTAAAGCAATGTGAATGGAATTGATGTGAGACCTTTCCAGGCTTGACCTATAAAAATCTTCCACATGATGCTGCCCCATGACCTTTCCTACTGGAAAGTGGCTGACCTTGAAAACAAATTTGGGAAATGGCAGTTCCACCAATATCCTGTATTTTGGAATGGCTGCATTGAGGAAAGCATCGTGGTAATCTGCTAACACACCCTTAGTACTTGCTAAGTCCTTTCATGGGAGCAAGAAATGAACTTCTATTGACCAAGAGATAATATTCTATTGTGTTTGGGTCCTTATGTATTTTTTTGTCCTATAGGATATATCATTCTCTAATTGGGAATTGGAAACTGAAGTGTGTGTGTGTGTGTGCGTGTGTGTGTGTGTGTGGTATGAATGTATGTGAGAAAGTGCTATCCTGTTGGATTTGGGTACTGAAGTGGTATTATGATAACTAGAAGCATTTCTACTTTTTCTTTGCTCTGTAACACTTTAAGTGACTTTGAGATTATTTCCTTAATATTTTGTAGAAATCTCCCGTGAAATAGCTTGTTGATAACTTTCTTTCTGTTTTTAACAACTGGTTCTGTTTAAGTTTTGCATTTCTTTGGAGATCATTCTGTTGCTTTATTTTTTCATGGTGATTAGTTATTGCACTAAGAACTGACTGTTTAGATCTGAGTCTAAGAGTCTCATGCAAGATCTTCCTTTCTGTCCGTGGCTGGTTTACCTATGATCTTTGTAGGTGTGTGTGTATTTTTGTTCCTCCTATTTCTTTGCGTCAGGTTATCTAATGATTTAGCTATCTTATTTTCCTTTTTGCTGAATAAGAATTTAAGTTTATTCTATTCTTTCTCTATTAATTTTCACTTTTAGATTTATTAAATCAGATCATTCTCCTTCTGTAAGGTTTATTTATATTCTAACATTAAATTTGAATATTCATTATTTTAATAATAAGAAAATATACAGTTTCATACTTTTACAACTTTTTATTTAATTTGTTTCGACATCTTTTCCATTATCCTGATTTCAGCTTAGTTTAGATTTCCTTTCTGATATGAGAGTTAAGGCTTTATTCATTTTGTTTGTTTATTTGTGGATGACAGTGTGTTGTTGTATTATTTTGTATTAACCTCTAGTTTTATTACATTGTTCTCTATAGTGTTTCATCAGTCTGGTAATCCTTGAGCTTCTCTTTAAAGCTCAAAGCAAAATGAGTGTGAGGATTATTCTTTAGATACTTGAAAAGAAATTAGATTATTCTCAAAACAGAATTTGATGTATACTAATCATTTTTACCTCAATGTAAAACTTTGTATTAAGGATTTTAATTACATGATCTTATATAAGATCTGAACAATAGTTCCATTAGATAGATATTATCCTCTAACTTTATTTATTTATTTTTAAAGATTGTATTTATTTGAGAGAAAGAGGGAGCGAGAGAGAGAGAGAGCATGAGCAGGGGGAGGAGCAGAGGCAGAGGGAGAGGGAGAAGCAGACTCCATGCTGAAGAGGGAGCCCAAGGCTACACTGGATCCCAGGACCCTGGGATCATGACCTAAGCCCAAGGCAGAGGCTTAACCGACTGAACCACCCAGGCACCCCTATCCTCTCACTTTAAAGACAGAGAAATCAGGACTCAGAATTAAGTTGCTCAAGTAAGTATTAAATGTCTTATGATAAACTTCATATTCTCTATTCCTATTCTGTACCACCTTCCACAAATCTACATTCAAGTCCCCTGTTACTCTTTCAAAGGGATTTACAGTCACTATTAGTCTGTGAAATATTTTACTCATTATGATTGCTTGTGTTTTCTAATCATCATGCTCAAATTCCAATCCAATTTGATTAGCCTAGATTTTGGGTTATAATCAGCTGTTCATATCATAGGTTACCCTTTACCTAAAGTCTGGCCTGTTACTTAAATTATGAGAACTGATGTATGTAATGCCAATTACATTTCATTTAAGTTAGATAGAACTCTGCTATTTGGTATAGATTGGACTAAATTTATTACAAGTAATGTCTTTTATTCATTACAGGAATTGGTTATTAAAAAAGATTAATTTTGTGTTATCTATTAGGACTGAGTACAAAATTGTTAATTTTACTGTGGTTCCCAGCTATTGGTTCATTGTTTGGCTCACTCTTATTAATGCAAAAGAGTGCTACAGTGGTTTGAAAATTTCCTTGGGAAAGTTAATCTGTTCTGATATAACATTTTTATTTTCTCCTTAAATTTGGCCTCTCTAATTCTATCCCATTACTCAAACTAGGTTTGATGTGGTATTGAGAAGAGAAGTAGTTCGATAGAATTGAAAAATCTATCATATAGGTAGGCAAGATATTCACTTCTCTGAAACGTGGTTTCCCCATCTACAAATCATAATAATAATATCACTTTGTGGGTTTGGGAGCTATGTTGTATGCATTAGGCACTCAATAAAATTCAGACACTGTCTCCCTTATAAGTCAGGCCATTTCTATCAGAAAGCCCATTCAAATTGAATAGGCCAAGCTTTTGTCTACTCTATTCCAATCCTGATTTCAGCCTGAGGTAGAAAACATTCTTTTCTATTTAAGCTGCAGTGCTAGGTGGGGTATACCAATCTTCCAGGAGCTGAAAACATTTCTTCTCATCCAGCCGTAAAGTTCTTTTTTTTTTTTTCTTTTTTCTTTTTTTTGGCAAACAGAAATGGTTAGATGATCCACGTCTGGACATGCCTTAAGATCCCAAAATGCAAATCACCTCTGAAATAAATGATTCAGCAGCCAGAAGTATCTGTATAGAAGATTACAAAGTTAGTTATGTCCAGTCTGACCACGGGCTTGCTGGGAAAGTTGGAAATTTTGCCAGCATCTGCAAGATTGTCATTCAAGAGGACACTTAAGCATGCATTAAATAGCCAGAAGTGTTATGAAAAATACCAATGCCCAGGTTACTCTAATATGCTCCCAAGTTTGAGAACCACTATACACAGTGTATCATTTATTCTCAGCAAGACTCAATATGGTCATTATTATTATACCCACATTTTCAGATGAACAAAGGTCAGAGGAGAGAGGTTTGTTCAAGGTCACATGAATCTAGTGGCTTGTTGAAAACTGAGAACTTAACTTCAGTTTTCTTACTCCAGGACCTCTCAAGTGGATGGTGTCTTCTATACTTTAGGACTGTATTGAGAAACCTTGTCCTTGAAGTAACTTGGAAAATCTATCATCACCTGAAAATAGAAAGCTACTTTTAAAAGAAAAGCAAAAAAAAGACTCTAAACCCAGCGAGATTAAGCTTGGATAGAAGTGCTAATATAATAAAACATTAATGGGGACTTTTTTCCAGCCACAAAATTGCTATAGAGTGAATGTGTGACCCTTCAAAATTCATATCTTAAATCCTAAAGCCCAAGATTTTGGAATTTGGAGGTGGGGCCTTTGGAAGGTAGGTCATGAGGATGGAGCCTTTATTAATGAGACTAGTACCCTTATAAAGGAGACCCCAGAAAGCCCCCTTGTCCCTTCTGCCATGCAAGGACATACACACACACACAAATGGCCATCTATGAACTAGAAAGTGAAACTTCTCTACATACCAATTCTGCTGGTGACTAGACTTAGATTTCTCAGTCTCCAGAACTGTGAGAAATAAATTGATGTTGTTTATAACCCACCCTGTCTATGGTATTCTCTTTTAGCAGCCCAGACAGATTAAGATAGAAACATAGCGGTGAAATAGTCACAAAGACAAACTTTGTGCCTATTTAAAAATACTCAGTGGGGTAAAATACATTCAGGAAGAAAGTCCACTAAACCTTCCAAATCCAAGTAAAGGGAATATTCTTGGGGAATACAGGAAAAGTTATTTCCTTATTTCAGCTTTTCAGCGATATAACTAAGACCAGAAAACTATAATATTCTGATTGTAATTTTTTCTTCATGTATAAAATGTAGTTAATTCAAGTGGTGGTTTGAATCTGATGAGTCATTTAAGGTGGTATATCATCATATTTGTTCCCTTTGTTTATCATCAATGTATAAATTGGCTTTCTGGCTTATCAGGAATTTTTACTTTTGCTAGTCTGAATTTGTCATGTCTGTCATACAGAATCCCTTGTGATTACTCAAATCTCATTTTAATTCTCTGTTAAAAATATTTGAAATCTCCTCTTACTTTTAGCTCATAAAATTGTTAGTAGTACAGCATAGTGGCATCATTTTACCTTTCTGTCATAGTGCATTGCTGAAGTCTGAATAAACTGAATAATCATTCAGTTCTCATTAATCTAAGTATTACTTTTTTTTTAACCTACCAAAATGACAATGATTAAAGCAAAGACTCATTGCTGATGAGGCTACTGTGAAACAAACATTCATAAGCTTTTGGTGGCAGTGTAAATTCATGATCTCAGGGTCCTGGGATCGAGCCCACATCAGGCTCCCTGCTCAACAGGGAGTCTGCTTCTCCTTCTCCCTCTGCCCCACACCCCTGCTCACTCTCTCTCTCTCTCTCTCTTTCTCTAACAAATAAAATCTTTAAAGTGTAGATATATATATCAATGTAATGTTAGACTCATGAATCTCAGCATTGCTATCTCCAGGTCACCTCTTTGGGTGCCTAAGGGAATTCATTGGAGCAAAGTTGGTCTAGAAACCAAATGAAACAATTAAAGAATAAAATATATCTAAAATAATACATATCACACTGTGCTGTGATTATCCCACATAAACAACCAGATCAAAGAGAAGCAATTAGCAAATAGTCCAACCTAAACTGGAGGCTAGTTTTCTACTTGTAAGGAACTAAGAGTTACCAGAGAATATAAGTTATTTACTCAATCAGAAAGACATAAGCTAGATGTGCCTGGGTAACTCAGTTGGTTAAGCATCCAACTCTTGATTTCTGCTCAGGTCATGATCCCAGGGTCCTGGGATGGAGCCCTATGTCAGGGCTCAGCACTCAGAATGGAGTCTGCTTGTCCCTCTCCCTCTGCTTCTCCTTCCCCCACTGGCTCACGTGCTCTCTCTCTCTCCATCTCTAAAATAAATAAAATCTTAAAAAAAAAGACGTAAGCTATACCGAATGTCTTCCTCTGCTAATTTTTTTTCCTGGTTCTTCTCTGAGATTTGCAGATAAAGAAATGATTATCAGCAACTAATATAGTCTCATAAAATTGTTTACAAAAGTTTCTGATGAGTTGAGGAACCATGACTGGAATGCAGGTCTCTTGATTCATTATCTGGTGGGATTTTTTTTTTTTTTTGAAGTTCAAACATTTTGTTTCCTTGTATATATGCCTTAATACAATTTTTTAAAAATATTTTGTACATTGCAAAACAAATTACATTTCTTGGTTCTTAAACAGAATTATGTTCACTGGGGACATCTATGTACAATGATTTAGTAATCTGGCATTATACTATAGATCATGTTATAGTTTTCATGTGTCTAGCAACAGACCTCAAGGCTGAAAAGATAATCATTTTGTGTAATTATTCAATTCCGTCTGTGGGAATTATCTAGAGTAACTGATTAATTACAGGGATACTTGAAGACTGGAACTGAATAAAAATACCAGGAGATGAGTCAAACTTTGCTGGTAGTGGTATAAGTATTGAATACCAGGGCCAATGGGACTTGTGTCAAAGAATCTATGGGGGAAGATTTGATACCAAAGTTATAAAATGGTGATTAAAAGCAGAAATGACAAATAATTTCAAGTGCCCTTTCTATAACAGAAGAACAACCTTTTCTTTTAGTATTTTTTGTTATGTTAATCACCATACATTACATCATTAGTTTTTGATGTAGTGCTCCATGATTCATTGTTTGCTTATAACACCCATTGCTCCATGCAGTACGTGCCCTCTTTAATACCCATCACTGGGCTAACCCATCCCCCCACCCCCCTCCCCTCTAGAACCCTCAGTTTGTTTCTCAGAGTCCATAGTCTCTCATGGTTCGTCTCCCCCTCCAATTTCCTCCCCCTTCATTTTTCCCTTCATGCTATCGTCTTCTTTTTTATTTTTTTAACATATAAGTGTATTATTTGTTTCAGAGGTACAGGTCTGTGATTCAACAGTCTTACACAATTCACAGCGCTCACCATAGCACATACCTTCCCCAGTGTCTATCACCCAGCCACCCCATCCCTCCCACTCCCCACCACTCCAGCAACCCTCAGTTTGTTTCCTGAGATTAAGAATTCCTCATATCAGTGAGATCATATGATACACGTCTTTCTCTGATTGACTTATTTCACTCAGAATAATACCCTACAGTTTCATCCACGTCATTGCAAATGGCAAGATTTCATTCCTTTTGATGGCTGCATAATATTCCATTGTATATATATATAACATCTTCTTTATCCATTCATCTGTCGATGGACATCTTGGCTCTTTCCATAGTTTGGCTATTGTGGACATTGCTGATATAAACATCAGGGTGCACATACCCCTTCGTATCACTACATTTGTATCTTTGGGGTAAATACCCGTAGTGCATTGTTGGGTTGTAGGGTAGCTCTATTTTCAACTTTTGAGGAACCTCCATACTGTTTTACAGAGTGGCTGCACCAGCTTGATTTCCCACCAGCAGTGTAGGAGGGTTCCCCTTTGGAGAAATGTTGGCATCCCCGCCAACATCTGTTATTTCCCAATTTGTTAATTTTAGCCATTCTGACTGGTGTGAGGTGGTATCTCATTGAGGTTTTGATTTGGATTTCCCTTGATGCTGAGCGATGTTGAACACTTTTTCATGTATCTGTTGGCCATTTGGATGTCTTCTTTGGAAAAACATCTGTTCATGTCTTCTGCCCATTTCTTGATTGGATTCTTTGTTCTTTGGGGGTTGAGTTTGATAAGTTCTTTATAGATTTTGGATACTAGCCCTTTATCTGATATGTCATTTGCAAATATCTTCTCCCATTCTGTCGGTTGTCTTTGGTTTTGTTGACTGTTTCCTTTGCTTTGCAAAAGCTTTTTATCTTGATGAAGTCCCAAAAGGTCATTTTTGCCCTTGCTTCCCTTGCCTTTGGTGATGTTTCTAGAAAGAAATTGTTGCGGCTGAGGTAGAAGAGGTTGCTGCCTGTGTTCTTTAGGATTTTGATGGACTCCTGTCTCACATTGAGGTCTTTCAACCATTTGGAGTCTATTTTTGTGTGTGGTGTAAGGAAATGGTCCAGTTTCATTCTTCTGCATGTGGCTGTCCAATTTTCCCAACACCATTTGTTGAAGAGACTGTCTTTTTGCCATTGGACATTCTTTCCTGCTTTGTTGAAGATGAGTTGACCATAGAGTTGGGTGTCCATTTCTGGGCTCTCCATTCTGTTCCATTGAACTATGTGTCTGTTTTTGTGCCAGTACCATACTGTCTTGATGACGACAGCTTTGTAATAGAGCTGGAAGTCCGAAAATGTGATGCCACCAGCTTTGCTTCTCTTTTTCAACATTCCTCTGGCTATTTGGGGTCTTTTCTGGTTCCATACAAATTTTAGGATTATTTGTTCCATTTCTCTGAAAAAAGTGGATGGTATTTTGATAGGGATTGCCTTAAATGTGTAGATTGCTCTAGGTAGCATTGACATCTTCACAATATTTGTTCTTCCAATCCATGAGCATGGAACGTTTTTCCATTTCTTTGTGTCTTCCTCAATTTCTTTCATGAGTATTTTATAGTTTTCTGAGTACAGGTTCTTTGTCTCTTTGGTTAGATTTATTCCTAGGTATCTTATGGTTTTGGGTGCAATTGTAAATGGGATCGACTCCTTAATTTCTCTTTCTTCTGTCTTGTGCTTGGTATATAGGAATGCCACTGATTTCTGTGCATTGCTTTTATATCCTGCCACTTGACTGAATTCCTGTATGAGTTCTTTCAGTTTTGGGGTGTAGTCTTTTGGGTTTTCCACATAAAGTATCATATCATCTGCAAAGAGTGAGAGTTTGACTTCTTTGCCAATTCGGGTGCTTTTGATTTCTTTTTGTTGTCTGATTGCTGTGGCTAGGACTTCTAGTACTATGTTGAATAGCAGTGGTGATTGTGGACATCCCAGCCGTGTTCCTAACCTTAGGGGGAAAGCTCTCAGGTTTTCCTCATTGAGAATGATATTCGCTGTGGGTTTTTCATAGATGGCTTTTATGATATTGAGGTATGTACCCTCTATGCCTACACTCTGAAGAGTTTTGATCAAGAAAGGATGCTGTACTTTGTCAAATGCTTTTTCTGCATCTATTGAGAGGATCATATGGTTCTTGTTCTTTTATCAATGTATTGTATCACATTGATTGATTTGCGGATGTAGAACCAACCTTGCAGCCCAGCGATAAATCCCACTTGGTCGTGGTGAATAATCCTTTTAATGTACTGTTGGATTCTACTGGCCAGTTTTTTGGTGAGAATTTTTGCATCCGTGTTCATCAAGGATATTGGTCTGTAATTCTCCTTTTTGATGGGGTCTTTGTCTGATTTGGGTATCAAGGTAATAGTGGCCTCATAAAACAAGTTTGGAAGTTTTCCTTCCCTTTCTATTTTTTGGAACAGTTTCAGAAGAATAGGTATTAATTATTCTTGAAATGTTTGATAGAATTCCCCTGGGAAACCATCTGGCCCTGGGTTCTAGTTTGTTGGGAGATTTTTGATGACTGCTTCAATTTCCTTAGTGGTTATAGGTCTGTTCAGGTTTTCTATTTCTTCCTGGTTCAGTTTTGGTAGCTTATACATCTCTAGGAATGCATCCATTTCTTCCAGATTATCTGATTTGCTGGCATATATTTGCCCATATGTTCTTATAATTGTTTGTATTTCTTTGGTGTTGGTTGTGATCTCTCCTCTTTCATTCATGTTTTTATTTATTTGGGTCTTTTTTCTTTTTGATAAGTCTGGCCAGGGGTTTATTAATCTTGTTAATTCTTTCAAAGAACCACCTCCTAGTTTCGTTGATCTGTTCTGCTGTTCTTTTGGTTTCCATTTCATTGATTTCTGCTCTGATCTTGATTATTTCTCTTCTCCTGCTGGGTTTAGGCTTTATTTGCTGTTCTTTCTCCAACTCCTTTAGGTGTAGGGTTAGGTTGTGTATTTGAGACCTTTCTTGATTCTTGAGAAAGACTTGTATTGCTATATACTTTCCTCTCAGGACTGCCTTTGTTGCATCCCAAAGATTTTGAATACTAGTGTTTTCATTTTCATTTGTTTCCATGAATTTTTTAAATTCTTCTTTAATTTCCTGGTTGACCCATTCATTCTTTAGTCGGATGCTCTTTAGCCTCCATGTATTTGAGTTACAACTTTCCTCTTGTGATTGAGTTCTAGTTTCAAAGCATTGTGTTCCGAAAATATGCAGCGAATGATCCCAGTCTTTTGGTACTGGTTGAGACCTGATTTGTGACCTAGGATGTGATCTATTCTGGAGAATTGTTCCATGGGCCCTAGAGAAGAATGTGTATTTTGTTGCTTTGGGATGGAATGTTCTGAATATTATCTGTGAAGTCCATTTGGTCCAGTGTGTCATTTAAAGTCTTTATTTCCTTGTTGATCTTTTGCTTAGATGAACTGTCCATTTCAGTGAGGGGGGTGTATAAGTCCCCCACTATTATTGTATTGTTGTCAATGTGTTTCTTTGCTTTTGTTATTAATTGCCTTATATAATTGGCTGCTCCCATGTTAGGGGCATAGATATTTACAATTGTTAGATCTTCTTGTTGGATAGACCCTTTAAGTATGACATAGTGTCCTTCCTCCTCGCTCATTATAGTCTTAGGTTTAAAATCTAATTTGTCTGATATAAGGATTGCCACCCCAGCTTTCTTTTGGTGTCCATTAGCATTGTAAATGGTTTTCCACCCCCTCACTTTCAATCCGGGGTGTCTTTGGGTCTAAAATGAGTCTCTTGCAGACAGCATATCGATGGGTCTTGTTTTATTATCCAATCAGATACCCTGTGTCTTTTGACTGGGGCTTTTAGCCCATTTACATTCAAGGTAACTATTGAAAGATAGGAATTTAGTGCCATGTATTGCCTATAAGGTGACTGTTACTGTAGATTGTCTGTGTTCCTTTCTGGTCTATGTTATTTTTAGGCTCTGTCTTTGCTTAGAGGACCCCTTTCAATATTTCTTGTAGGCCTGGTTTCGTGTTTGCAAATTCCTTTAGTTTTTGTTTGTCCTGGAAGGTTTTTATCTCTCCTTCTATTTTCAATGGCAGCCTAAGCTGGATATAGTATTCTTGGCTGCATATTTTTCTCATTTAGTGCTCTGAATATATCCTGCCAGTGCTTTTCTGGCCTGCCAGGTCTCTGTGGATAGGTCTGTTCCCAATCTAATGTTTCTACCATTGTAGGTTACAGATCTCTTCTCCTGAGCTGCTTTCAGGATTTTCTCTTTGTCTGTGAGACTCGTAAGTTTTACTATTAAATGTCGGGGTGTTGACCTATTTTTATTGATTTTGAGAGGGGTTCTCTGTGCCTCCTGGATTTTGATGCCTGTTTCCTTCCCCAAATTAAGGAAGTTCTCTGCTATAATTTCCTCCAATATACCTTTTGCCCCTCTCTCTCTTTCTTCTTCTTCTGGGATCCCAATTTTTCTAATATTGTTTCGTCTTACGGTATCATTTATCTCTCGAATTCTGCCCTCGTGATCCAGTAGTTGTATTATCTCTCTTTTTCTCAGCTTTTTATTTTCCATCTCCTGGACTTCTATATCACTAATTCTCTCTTCTGCCTCATTTATCCTAGCAGTTAGAGCCTCCATTTTTTACTGCACCTCATTAATAACCTTTTTGATTTTGACTTGGTTAGATTGTAGTTCTTTGATTTCTCCAGAAAGGATTTCTCTAATATCTTCCATGCTTTTTTCAAGCCCAGCTTATAATCGTCATTCTGAACTCCAGTTCTGACATCTTACTAATGTCCGTATTGATTATGTCCCTGGCAGTTGGTACTTCCTCTTGTTCTTTTTTTTGAAATGATTTTTTTTTCGTCTTGTCATTTTGTCCAGAGGAGAATAGATGAATGAGAGAACAAAATGCTAACAGGGTAAAAACGACCCCAGAAAAATATACACTGAACAAATCAGAAGAGACCTAAAACCGGGGGTAAATAAAGGGAAAGAAAGAAAAAAGAAAAAAAAGAAAAAGATAAAAAAAAAAAGAATATGATCAAATATGATCAGGCTGGTGAATAGTTCAGTGCCACATAATAGTTTTAGGGTGTATTTTGGTCTGTTAGAAGAAACTGTCTCCCAAAATTTTAAAGAAAGAAAAGCTTATATATGTACAAAAATAAGGGTAAATACGATGAAGGGATGGACTATGACTGTAAAGATGAAAATTACAAAAGATTTTATAAAAGAAATTGATAAGATAAGAAGTTGGTTGAAAAAAGAAAGAAGATACCACCTCACACCAGTCAGAATGGCTAAAATTAACAAGTCAGGAAACGACAGATGTTGGCAGGGATGCGGAGAAAGGGGAACCCTCCTACACTGTTGGTGGGAATGCAAGCTGGTGCAGCCACTCTGGAAACAGTATGGAGGTTCCTCAAAAAGTTGAAAATAGAGCTACCATATGATCCAGCAATTGCACTACTGGGTATTTACCCCAAAGATACAAATGTAGGGATCCAAAAGGGTACGTGCACCCCGATGTTTATAGCAGCAATGTCCACAATAGTCAAACTGTGGAAAGAGCCTAGATGTCCATTGACAGATGAATGGATAAAGAAGATGTGGTATATATACACAATGGAATATTATGTAGCCATCAAAAGAAATGAGATCTTGCCATTTGCAACAACGTGGATGGAACTGGAGGGTATTATGTTGAGCGAAATAAGTCAAACGGAGAAAGACATGTATCATATGATCTCACTGATATGAGGAATTCTTAATCTCAGGATACAAACTGAGGGTTGCTGGAGTGGGGGGTGGGGTGGGAGGGATGGGGTGACTGGGTGATAGACACTGGGGAGGGTATGTGCTCTGGTAAGCGCTGTGAATTGTGCAAGACTGTTGAATCTCAGATCTGTACCTCTGATACAAATAATGCAATATATGTTAAGAAAAAAAAAAAGAAGAAGAAGAGGGTAGCAGGAGGGGAAGAATGAAGTGGGGGAAATCGGAGGGGTAGATGAACCATGAGAGACGATGGACTCTGAAAAACAAACTGAGGGTTCTAGAGGGGAAGGGGGTGGGAGGATGGGTTAGCCTGGTGGTGGGTATTGAGGAGGGCACATTCTGCATGGAGCACAGGGTGTTATGCACAAACAATGAATCATGGAACAATACATCTAAAACTAATGATGTAATATATGGGGATTAACATTAGAATAAAAAAAATGCTCTAAAAAAAAAAAAAAGAATAGAAAGAGCTGATGCAGTTATTTAATATGTCCTAGAGGCTAAACTGAGAAATAAATGTTAGGCGGTGAATCACTTCGCTGTGCAGTCCCAGTTTGAAGAAGATAAAATTGTTGTCTTCTGGTACTCGTGATGGTGGTGTTGAGAGGTACGGCAAAGGCACTTGAAGCAATGGAGACAACTAGAGAAGGTTGCTGATGGAGAATTCTTTTCTTCTTTTGGTAGCAAGTTCTCCTAACTCAGGACAGACACCTAGGATGGACCTTGCCCATTTGAAATAGTTGGTTTTCAGGACACAGGTCCAATTTCTCATTATTAAGCCTTTCATTGCTCTGTGATCACACTTAATGTTCCTGAGTGGCCCTTATCTGTCCTCACTAACCTGAAAGTTTTCAACCTCTGCCTTCACTTATATTATTGCCAGGCACCCTACTCTTTCCTAGGCTATGTCTACTAATTTTTTTCAGACTCAATTCACATTAATTTCTCCAAGATATACATTTTGACCAACCATGACCAGCCTTTCCTAAAGTTCTACTGCATGTCCCTTATCTGGAGTTCTATAAAATCTCCATTATCGTAGCTCACAGTAAATTTTTATTTTTTACATTTATGCCTCCACCATCAGACCATGAGCTCCTTGTCTTAGCCTTCCTTCTATCCCCAAACTATGTTGAATTTTAGAACTAGATTCTCAATAAATGTTTGTTGAACTTGATTATACAGAATGAAAACCAGTACGTGTATATTCACAACGACATGATTTCAAGGCCAGTTTTCCACTTCTGGTCTGAGTATCACTTCTATACCAACATATAGATGGATAGGTAGGTAGGTAGGTGGATAGATAGATAGATAGATAGATAGATAGATAGATAGAT
>NC_058413.1:22566583-22588958 GCF_002201575.2 Neomonachus schauinslandi | reverse complement strand
TATTCCCCTAGCGCTGGAGTTCTGCCGTTCTCATTGATCAGTAAACTTGGTCTTGGCTGCCTGTTCTCGCTGATCTTCAGAGGGAGGGGCCTGTTGCCATGGTTCCCAAATGTCTTTGCCGGAGGCGGAATTGCCCCACCCTTGCCGGTTGGGCTAAGTAATCTGCTCGGGTTTGCTTTTGGGAGCTTTTCTTTCCTGCAAGCTTTCCACACAGCTTTGGAGGCTGAGAGTGAAAATGGCGGCCTCCCAATCTCTGCCCCACAGGAACTGAGAACTTGGGGCCCCACTCCTCAGTGCACCCCCAGAGAAAAGCAGCCAATCACTCCCGTCTCCCTGGTCTCCAGCCACACTCCATGCTCAACCGGCCTGTGACCGCACGTTTCTATCTCTGGCGCACGACCCCATGTGGAGTCTCCAAACCCAGTAGATCCCTGCGGTGCACTCCCACGCAGTTCCTCCCGGGGGAGGAAGGGGAGTCTCCCCAGATCTGCCGCTTGTTGGGTCCCTGCTGGAGGAGCAGTGGCCTGACTGTGCCGCGGATCACGGTTTATGGCAACCCTGAGCTGAGAGCCCGCGCCTGGGCTCCGCCTCTGTAGCCGGCTTCCCTGCTCCGATACCTGGGAGCTCTGCCGCACTCAGGCACCCCCGGTCTTTCTGTGACCCCAAGGGTCCTGAGACCACACTGTCCCGTGAGGGTTCCTCCCCCAGCTTAGCCACTGGAGCAATGTCCCTCAGCGGAGCCGACTTCTAAAAGTTCCGATTTTGTGCTCTGCGGCTCTATCACTTGCCAGAAGCAGCTGATGGACGCCCCTTCCCTGCCGTCTATCCTCCTGAATATCGCCTTGGATTCACTTCTCCGCATGTGCTACCTTCCAGAAAGTGGTCGCTTTTCTGATGAGAGAGTTGTTGCTATTCTTTTCTTCAATCTCCTGTTGAGTTTGTAGGTGTTCAGAATGGTTTGATCCCTATCTAGTTAATTCCTGGGACCAGATGAAATTTAGGTCTCCTACTCCTCCGCCATCTAGGTCTTCCAGCAAAGAACAACCTTCTTAATGGAAGAAATATGTAACTCTTTGGTAGTGTCACACACACACACTTTCCATTCCAACTTTTACCAACCTTGTCAATAATATTCAAAGTATAATTACCAAAACATCCACTGCATATGTAAAGGTTGCTAGTTTTAACCTGAGAAGGAACCCTTCATACACACAAAGATGGTTAGGAGGATGGAAAAAGATTAATATTTCAGCTTCTATTTGATGGGTGTTTTTATTTTCTGATAATGTCTCATAGTAATAAGGCTTGAAATTTGAGGTTCAAACTGTCACAGAAGCTTGCTATTGTTTTCCTTTTGAGGTGGTGTCATGAAAATGAAAATAATCTTATGTGTATGATTCTAATCTCCTTGTTAATTTCCACTATATTTTCCACAAACTCAGTTCTTTTTAATTACTCTTTGGCTTTATGTGAGCAAAGTCTACAGGGAACACTAACACCTATAGGTACTAGTTTTATTGTGTGTTCTTTTCCCAAATTCAAAAATATCATGATTTGAAAAGTATTTTGAGTATATTGCACTTATTATATATAATTCATAGTGAAACATTTTAGAATCATTGCATAAAAATCCTTCAAAATGTCTATGTTGGTATTTTTTTTTTTTACTGTGGTCTTATCAGTTGCATTCATTATTAAATGTATACATTCCAAATTGTGTGAGAATAAAAAGCTCTTTGCAATTTTATTTCAACCCACTCATTTGAAAATAAAGAGACATTGACTCATGTCAACAATAATTTATAGTAGAACTATAAGTAAGAATTTAAGACCATATTGTCTCCCAACCTCCTATGTCTCACAGTTACACTTCTACAGGGAGCTAACAGTAACTGATCTGCAATATTTTCAGAGGGGGTAAAGAAGTGAAAATGTGCCCAATTTTGTCAAAATGAAATTGGAGGGGATAGTCTAGAGTCTTCTAAATATCAACAACCCTGATTTTTAGAACCTCAAGAGAAAAGATTAATATTAAGTTATTCTTTATAAGAAGATATGTGATAATTGATAATAGATCATCAAATCCCATACAGCTCTTTCTCCACTTTTGAGAGGGTTACATCCTGGTAAACCCATCATTAGTTGAAAATACTTTAAGTCGAAAATGCATATAATACACCTGACCTACCAAACATCCTAACTTAGTCCAGCCTGCCTTAAACGTGCTCAGAACACTTATATTAGCCCACAGGTGGGCAAAATCCTCTAACACAAAGCCTATTTTATAATAGAGTATTGAATATCGCATGTAATTTCTTGAATACTGTACTGAAAATAAAAAAATCGAATGGTCGTATGGGTACAGAATGGTTGCAAGTGTATCATTGTTTACCCTTGTGATCATGGCTGCGTGGCTCACTGGGTGCTGTGGTTCTTGTCACCACCCAGCATCATGAGAGAGGATTATACTAAATATCGCTAGCCTAGGAGAAGGTCCAAATTCACAGTATGGTTTCTACGGAATGCCTATCGCTCTCACACCATTGTAAAATCAAAAAATCTTAAGTCAGCGACCATCTATATAAGGTACTTTTAATAAACATTAAGAGAATTTTAGAAATGGGGCTCTAGAGATATCTAAAAGGTTTGTCATGTGTCCTGTAACAAAGTCATAAAGTAAGGATATTAAAATATTGAGCAGAAGTTGCCTTCCCTTGTTACCATAGAAATAACTAGGTATATTTGGGAAAATTTCACTTATATGGTAAAACAAGGGTTTATAAAAGCCCATATGTTAGGAGAGGTTAGATTATGGTAATGAACTGGGAAAATGACCATGCTAAAGAGTATATTCTTATTTGGCCTAACTGTCTCTGGAAGAGTTCTAGTATAGTTAAGAAATAAGTTCATTTAAATTGGCAATGAATGATTAAAAAAAAAACAACTTTGAATATTCCTGGTAGTACTCTATCACTGATATTTGTTTATGGATTCTCAGGGGAAGATGGCCTACCCTTTCCTAGTCCTTTGAGGGAAGAAACATTAGAATTATTGCATTAAAAAAAAAACTATGAAAGTAGTTCCTGGTCTTTAGAAATTTCCATTATTTGGCTAGAGTCCATGCATTAAAATGTATTAACTTCACTTACTATTAAATACAAATGTTCAAGCAAATAAAGACACTGGAGATAAAATAAGCAAATGTTCATTAGAAACAGATCAAATGTTGAATAAGAATAGGTTAGTTTGGGTAAGATTAAGGATAAGATTAATGGTAAATTTAACTCCCAAGTTCATTTGCCTCTTTCTCTATTTTTTGAGCTAATCTTTTATATAATGAAACACTAAATTGCTTAATACCTTTAAAGTGTATGTAATCTTGTCCCAACCCACTTTTCACCAGTCATTTGCACAACTCAAGGACTGCTCTCTTAAGTGCTGCTAAAATCTAATACTTTGCACTTCCCTGACAGGAAGTTGATTCTTAAAATTACATGGCTTCAGTCATGCCATTGGTGTTTGCTAGAATATCCTAAAGGACTTGAGGGGAGAGAAGAGAAAATAAGGAGACTGTAGTTCTAATTCTGATGAAAGATTATTGTGATCTCAACTAAGTGAATAAGAGAAGGAATAGGCAGATGTGGGTGGATTTGAGAAAGGGAACATTGGGAAATCAAGTTTAATTGCATATGACAGTTGATAAAGACTTGGGCATCTGGGTTGGTAATTGTGCTGTCAACAGAGATTGACATGAGAAATATGACACATTTTGGAGGTGATAATGAGATGAGTTTCGTCCAATCTATTGAAACAGTTATGGTAAATTCAAATGAAAAAACCTATGTTAAATTTATGGCAAATATTTATGGTAAATTCAGTAGACAGTTGGACATAGGCATATGTTATAAAGGAAAGAGACTCAAATGATAAATCTAGATCTGTGAGACACTTATATGGAGATAGTAACCATGACCTCTTGAGTGAATTAAGTCACTTGCCACTCTTTAGTATACTTACACATTTATATTTGTGCCTACTTCATTGATTTAGGAGGGAAAAACCTCTGGGCACCTGGGTGATGGCTCAGTCGGTTAAGCGGCTGCCTTTGGCTCAGGTCATGATCCCAGGGTCCTGGGATCAAGCCCTGCAATGGGCTCCTTGCTCAGTGAGGAGCCCGCTTCTTCCTCTCCCCCTGATTGTGCTCTCTCATTATTTCTCTCTGTGTGTCAAATAAATAAAATCTTAAAAAAGGGAAAAGCCTCAAGGATGGGAAAACTTGCATTAATATTTGGATTTTTTTCATATTTGCATGATTCCTGGCTCATGGCACTCTTAACATGTATTTTCTGAACATATTTTTTAATACATTTAAAATAACTTGGTTAGATTCAAAGGTAAGCATGGGCTCTATTGAATGTATAGACTGCTTATAAAAAGATAAAAGAACACATGTCTGTACTTATTCAGAATCTCTACAAAGAATAAAAAAATGGACATCTTTATAATACACTCATTCATTTAGCAATCATTTTGAGTAATTATTTGCAAGGTACTGTGTCAGGACAAAATTTTTTATTCCAACTCCCAAAATGTGTGGAAGTTCCCAGGACTGATAATATTTCAGTAGGTTGCAAAAAAGACTTAGAAAATCTATTTTCTGGCAACAGACTTTCGTTACTTATAATATAAAAACAATATTTTAATTACTTTACCTCATGTCTCTCATCCTTTATCTTCACTACATGATTTTCATTGTACAGTTGCTGAAAAATGGATGAATGAATGAATAATGAATGAGTGAACTCTTAAAAAAATGTGGTGGTCTGGAAATTAGGAGATCTTCCATAACAAGTTGACAAGTTTTACAAAATTATTTTTGCCTTGATTCCTTACATTTTTTTCTCTGTAAAATGAATGTAGATAAGCAAATCTTTATTGCATTCAGATACAAAATAGTAGATTCTACTTTTTTGCATAACATTTGGACTTCTCATTTGCAAAGCTAAAAATGCAAAGGACATAATTGCTATAGGGTTTGATTTCCTTAGTTTTCTTTTCCACCTGTCTGTGAACCTTTATAGACATTGGTGGTATTCTATCCATATTCATTTCGAAGCACCTAGCATAATGCCTTATACATGGTAGGTAGAGAATATGTTTGATAAATCATTTTTGCAAAGAAAAAAGTAAATTAATCCAGAGCACAGAATGTATGCTGTGATTAGAACTTCATTGTTGGAATGGATGGCATTTATGTATTTCTTTAACATATTTATTGAAGACATTGTATAGCAGGTGCTGTATTTTACACTGAACAAAGAATGAAAATCTGTATTTTGCAGATGATCAATGCAAAGTCGAATCCTTGCTTTCATTGATTTTATATTTATTGGAGGGGAGATAAGAATCAGTCAAAAAATAAATGAAAGTTTCAGATAAAGATAAATACTGGAAAGAACTTAACACAATAATAGGCTGCCCACCCATTGCCCATCCCATGGAGTCACACACATTCCTTCTGTGTCATGGGGCATTTGATTTTTAGGTAAATTGGTTAGAAAAGATACCTTTTCCTTCTGAGAAGTAGAAAGTTACAAATAAGACACATTATATAAAAATTGCTTTAATGTTATGAAAGCACAATTTGAGTTTTAGTAATGTAAAGTGATGCATACGCCTCCCAAAATATCATCCAAATGCCTGTAAAGAAAACTGGACCCAAGACTCAATTAGGAAATGGTGTGCCATTTGCCAGGTGGAAGCCATAGGGGAAAATGCACATTCTCCCTATTGCATTATCATTATCAATATGCGCACTCCTTTTCTCTAAGGGACCAATTTCCTGGAAGATGTTTCTGCTTGAAGTCCTAGTAATACTTACTTTTCCTCATATTTATAAAGTTAAATCAACATCCTTCATGTTTCTCCTATTGGCACGTTAATCTATTATCATGCCCCTTGCCCCCTAAGAGACTCTTTTGCTTTATTTAGGGCTTACTAGTCCAGAATAGAGCAAAGGGTGCAAATTAGGTCTTGCAAGTTCCAGCTGTCAGAAAAATCAGCCAGCTGTGATTGATTAATAGAAAAATGCATCTGATTTTAAAGTGCAAAACCCAGTTGCAATTGTTAATATGATTCTGTCAGCAAAACCTTCTCAGCTGACAATCTTTATGGAACAGCCATCTGTTTTTGAGGATTACAAATACTTTATCAAAATATTTATGACACGTTTCCTCTGAAAGATGATATCTTATCCCTTTCAATAGATAAATGCCTTGAGGGTAACTGCAAAGCTCAGTAGAGAGAAAAACTTAACTTTAAAATTTATCTCCATCAAAAGCAAATCCATGCCCATTTTTTCCCTACTGTCACTAAGCTATTAAACTAATATCTACTGGAGTTGGTTTCACTTTTATGCCCAGATTTAAAGTCAGACTGAATGAAGGAATAGCTTACATTTAAATGGCTAATTTAAGGTTTAATTACATCTCTTCTTTTATCAATCGTGTGTGCCTATATAAAAATATGTAGAATTAATGAACATTTCTAAGTGAGAATTTGGAAATTAGAAGATATGTTTCTCAGTTTGCTGGAGAATATATTAGTAGACTTAGAAACAATGATTTTTCTCTTTCTGATGAAAAGTTATATAAAGTACATTTACTTTTTTAAAAAAGTTTGCAACATGGTTAAGGCAAAAGAAACTTTGCTTCAACCTAAAGTTTTAGCTCATCTAAGTTTGTTTTAGCTATGAAAAAAATTTTTGAGATGAATACAGTAAAAGAAATTTTGAAAGAATTATATCAAAGAAATAATAAGTATTATACTCTGGATCTTCTAACTTTATGGAAAGTGAACTTCTTTTTTTTTTTTTTTAAAGATTTTATTTATTTGACAGAGAGAGACACAGCGAGAGAGGGAACACAAGCAGGGGGAGTGGGAGAGGGAGAAGCAGGCCTCCCCCTGAGCAAGGAGCCCGATGTGGGGATCGATCCCAGGACCCTGGGATCATGACCCGAGCTGAAGGCTGACGCCACCCAGGTGCCCCGGAAAGTGAACTTCTAAATATATCAGTGTGATTGAATGGACTTTGTCTCATAACTTTTTTCAGAACTTGCATTGAGGTTTGACTTTGTTTTTGTATATAGCATTGTTTAAAAAAAAAACAAAAACAAAACAAAAAAACTCAAACAAACCTGGATTTGTTTCAGTTTACTTTCCCTATTATATATCAGTATTTTACCTGAGAAAAAGACTAAAGATTAAGAAACAGTGTTCTGCATTGTGGATCAGATTTCTGCCTTAAGAAATTGGAAGTGGTTTTGGTTTAGATGTTGTATTATTTTTTTTTCATTATTTGTCTTACAGATTAGCCCTGAAAATAGAATGAATTTTTCTTTTTTTTTTTTTAAGATTTTATTTATTTGAGAGAGAAAATGAGTGAGAGCATGAGCAGGGGAGGGGCAGAGGGAGAAGCAGGCTTCCCGCTGAGCAGAGAGCCCAATGAAGATGAGGCTGGGACAAGGCACTTGGTCCCAGGACCTGAGATCATGACCTGAGCCAGAAGCTAGATGCTTAACTGACAGAGCCACCCAGGTACCCCTAGAATTAATTTTTCTACTTCAATGAAATTACTCTGGGGATCAACAGTGTTTTGTTTTGTTTTTTATTGCAAAAGTGGAATATCATTTAAGGCTATGTATCATGAATATACATATTAACAGAGTTAATATGTAGCCTGATTTATTTTAAAAATACAATTTGCAGAGATTACAATTTGCAGAGACATGTGGTGTTAGCAAGAAACAAGACAGTATTGGTGAGTTTAACTAGTTTACAGTCTCGTGAGAAAGTCTGGCATGAATAATTAGAGACCTCATGAATTGAATTTTGGATCTAGACCAGACCTGGTTTGAATGTCAGCCCTGCTACATATTGGATTGTGATTTAGAACAACTTCCCTAACTTCTCTGAGATTTAGTATTACCTGGAGATGATTAGCATTAGCCCCAAAGTGTTGTGGCTGGCATTCAAGGAGAAAATGGAGAGCACATGAGTGCGGTAACCAGCACAGTGATTGACTGCAGAGAAACTAAGTCAATGTGACTTCCCTATTCCCATAGAGCAAGAAAAATGTGGTGTTATCGAGTTGCAAACAAAGAGATATAGAAGCACAGAATGAGGAGAGGTTAATTAAATTATAGAAATCTGGAAAGTTGTAATTTGAACTAAATAAATATTAAATGCACATGCAGTGCAGAAAACATGAGAGATGGATTTATATGCAATTTCTGTCCAATTTTGTTTGACCTCAATAAATACCTAATTCCTCTCAGTTTTATTCAAAAGTGCTACTACCATATGCTTAATAGAGTCCCAGTTTCAGACAAAAGAGAAGGGCCTACTAAGTAAATGAAATTTAAATCCAATGGGAATAAAAGTGCAATTGATTTGAAATGAAATTGCACTGAGTATTATTCTATGTGATTGAAGTTAAATTCAATGGAATGCGCTATAGGCTATGTTTTCCTTTGACATTACAAGGGCTGGATAATTTACTAAAAAAAAAAAAACAACAAGCCTTGGTGCCATTTTTCTTCATGTAATGTAAGCAAGAATTTATAAAAATATGTTTTAAAATGAATATGGCCTAATATATGCTGGTAGGAAAAGAGAGTAAAAGGATTTGCTAGCTGGCAGCTAAAACAAAAGCAAAAACAAGCTTTCATTTCCTATAAACTCTAGATAACCAAACTATCAGATTCACTGTTACCATTATTAAGGCATATGTTTATTGGTTCTGTGCCTTAGTTCCTCATCAAGGCTCCCTGTGATTTAACTTGACTTCTTTCAGACACATTGTGAGGATGGCCAATAGGAACATCCAATGCCTAGCCTTACACGCTGCTTGTGGGTAACACCATGTATGTCCCAACTTAACTCTTCATGTACATCTACCCCATGGGTACTTGACGCTACTCTCTAATTCACTGAGTTTCCTTGTGACCACATCTTCAATCCTTAGAAATTTTATCACAATAAAATCAGTAGACCTTTTCTTTAGTGTCGGTTCTTGGTTGTGCCATATGTAGTCTTCAGGAAAGCAATCATTTAAAAAATAAATTTTTTATTAGTAAATGAGAAAAGAGAAACCAGTAGCTCCACACAGAGCAAGATTCTGTGCGAATGCCTTGTGTCCATGGTAAAATATATGACAGGCGCATTGTAGTTATTGAGGGAAGATGAGACCTATGTCTTTAGCTATCAGGAGAAGGTAATATAAGTTGCCTTGTGCTGACTCATAGCAACTTCTGAAAGTTATACATACAGGTTAAGGTCTCATCCTATGAATATCAGAGTGGAGAGATTATCAACATTTCTGGGAAGTGATGTCATTTTATTAAAATGTTCATTTTTCAGTCATTAAATTAATACTGTAGATAATTAAAAATGCAGAAAAATTAAAGAGAAAGCCACCCATCAATTCATTATCTAGAGGAAGAAGTGGTATATTAAACATGCTATCTTTCAGTTCTTTCTATACATATGCACAGATGCACATGCTTTTGATCAAGCACACACATACAAACATAAATTTATTCCCGCAAACATACGAACACCATTTGTACCAGATGGGACATTGATTAGCTACAATTTTATATCTTTTTACTCCATATACTGTGACTATTTTATTAAATATACTTGAAAATAATAATGCCAACTAATTCGGGAAGTATTTTTTTTCAGTAACCATGATGTGCCAGAGAAACATAATTTGTAGATAAGTGAACTTCATCAGAGAAATAAAAGATGAACACATAACAACACCCACAAAAGAAGATAAAGATCCTTACTCTTATAGAGCTTGTTCTTTAGAAGCAGAAGATAGGCAATAAAAAAATAAAATAGTTTGATTGCATGGTCTAATGAAAAGATAAATTCTGCTATGGAAACCATAAAGAAAAAAATATCTATATATCTCTCTATATATCTAGCTCAGTGAAATAGTGAGGGTTGTATTTTAAATAGCCTTGGCAGGGCATGCCTCATTGAGAAAGTGAGATATGAGAGACTTGATCGGAAGGTGGAAGGGTATTTCAGTCAGGGCACATGATCAGTGCATGGGCCCTCAGTGCATGGACTCGCTCCTTAGAGTGAGCATGCCTCCTGTGTTCTACCCATAGCACAGAGGTTCCTATGCCTGCAGAGGAATGAGCAGAGGCTAGTGTAAGCAACTGCTGGGTAGGAGACCCTGTACTGCCTTGTGAAGATTTTGCTTTTACTCTAAGTAAAATCTTAAGAATGCAGGGTTTGGCGGGCTCCTGGGTGGCTCAGTCGGTTCAGCGTCTGCCTTTGGCTCAGGTCATGATCCCAGGGTCCTGGCGATCTAGTCCCATATCTGGCTCCCCGCTCAGCGGGGAGTCTGCTTCTCCCTCTTCCTCTGCTCCTCCTCCCTGCTTGTGCATACATGCTCTCTCTCTCAAATAAATAAATAAAATTAAAAAAAAAATGAATGCAAGGTTTGGCTTTATGGATGTGTGACCAATATAGTCACACAAGGCCCATGCTCAGGAAGGGTTCTTGTACTTAGGTTTGGTCAAAAAACAAGATTTGAATAAATGTGGAGATCTAATTCACTTTATTAAATGCTTCATGAATCAGGCAGCCTCTCATCTGGCAAGCAGAATGAAGCTCTGAGGAGTTGTACAAAATGGAAGGTTTTTATAGTAAGGAGGGTGGGGCAAGAAAGTTGTGAACAAAAGAAAAGGATTGTTTCATTCAAAGTCACCTAGGTGGGAGAGCAGAGTCTCTGTTCATGCAGATGACCTTGTCTTCCTTTGGGGGATGGAGAGGGCCCATGTAACAGATTACCTCATTGGCACAGATCTAGAAATTTCTGACTGACCATTAAGACACATTTCTAGGTGAGGTTAAAACTGTGATTAGGTAGTAAGCCCTGGTTTGGTGACTAGGTCTAAGTGATGCCATTTTGGGCATGTGGTTTTCTTTTTAACACTTTTAATGTGGTTGCTGTTTTGAAACTCTCAATAATCTTATCTCTGATTTTGTGTTTTTAAGTGAAATCTTATGGGACAAGGGAGGGGGGATGCTGCAGGGAGCCAGTACTTAAAACATCAGCTCCTGGTAATGCCACCTGCTGTCTCCTCCCCAACTCTCCAGGATGGCTTTTCTGCCCCTTGCTCTCTGGCCCCAGGATCCAAATTCTGAGATCTCAGCTCCTCCATGCTAGGCTGGGGAAAGTATGGGTGTGCATGTATGTATGTGGGGGAGGAAAGTACAGAGAATCTCAAAGCAAACCGATTAACATTTAAAAAAATACTTTCTAAACTGACGAAATGAAAAACCTAAACAAACACCATGTGTATTGCCAAATAAATCTAATTTTTAATGATTCTTGCTGTTTTACTGATCTTAGCCTTCTTCATTAGCACATCTAAAAATATCTTGAAAAGTATATGATTACCATGTTGATGGTAGGACTTCAGTGTATTAAAAATATTTAGAACTTTGCAAGAGCTAAAGGAACGTGTTGAAGTGAAAACAGGGCAGTGGTCAGGAATGAGATTATTAGTTATTCATTTGCAATGCAAATATTTCTCCCATTTGTGGAACACCCAGCAGATAGCACATTTACTGTTGATTGACTCTGGCTTTCACTTTTGCCAAACACTGACAATTTAAGGAAAGGAAGAAAGCTAAAATAGCTTCCTTTTAAGGCAAGATAAGAAGACCTTGTATGACTTTATGACTTAAGTTGAATTTTTCCAACTTTTCAAAAAGTCTCACTTTGCAAAACAGAAGGAACTTTTTTCCTCTTTGTTTTTTTACTCCCTCTTCTGTTCTTTCAAGACACTTTACTCAGTAGTGTAATAAGACCTTATATTAAAAATTCAATTTCTTTCCCTTTTTACTTGGTAGAAACAGCCATAAATGGCTCTAAGCTGAAAGTAGTCTTGGAGACTTCATTCCATTTAGTAATGTTTGGGCTGTGATGTCCCTGACCAATAACAAGAGTCAAACTTTAGGGTGTGAAAGGTCTTGGTCTTATAAACCTTATAAGCCATTCGTTACTTTGCACTGTAGTTTGCCCTTAAAAGTAAATTAGACAAGGCAATTTTTTTTTCAAGCTTCAAATAAATTTATTCAAAGCTAGAATGTATGATCCAAAGGTCAAAGCCAATCTGCCCAAGCTTGTCTTTAAGCTTCAGGAGTTCATAAACCTAGGGCTGTTTATTTTTATATTTCGGAGGCAATATTTTGATTATGGTCCTAGGATAGACACATTTCCTTTTGTAAGAGAAGTATAGCAGCTGTCTCTGTTTTCTACCTTCATGAAATTGCTATCTTTCTTTTTTTTCATTAAAACTATTTTTCAAGCTTCTGGTTATGGCTCAAAATTGTGTCATGAAATCAATGTATTCAGTGGAATAAGTATCCAAAATAATAACAATAAACTAAAATACAATAAATACACAACATATACAATGCGATAGAACAATTATTTATTACACATAGTCTAAGTGTTGTGACATGAGTTAACCTCTCTTTATGAGGGTGTGTGTTCATCCACGTGTGTCTGGGTGAGAGCGTGGGCATGAGTATTTGTGTTGGGTCATTGAGGATGGATACTTGGTTCCCAGACCTGTTCTGAAAGCATAAGCATAGTTGTATCAGTTGCATTATTAATTTAGTTCCATGTTCTGTTTTGTTCCCTACTTAATTATGTTTTAGGCACCCCTTAACCTCATACACAATCATTAAATTTGTCTTTTTACCTCTACTTCCTATTTATCCACCTCTTGTAGAAACGTAATGGGGACCAGACAATAACATTTGTCTTGATGTATCTGATCATTACCAGGTCCCAAATAGCACCTCATTGTTTGGAAGAATGCTTACCTCCAGATTGTTTCAAGCCCCACTGCCCCCATACTCAAGGTTTTAAGAAACTCCTTATCCTCCTCATGTATATAAACTGTTCCTAGGCTCAACAGAGCAAGGCCGCTTTGGGAATGATCCCCTGCCTTCTTGTTGGGCTGCCCTTCTGATAATAAAGTTTTCTTTGCTGCATAATGGGTGTCTCAGACATAGGCTTACTGCACATCTGGTGCATGGGCAAGTTTGGGTTCGGCAACATCATGAATGCAAAATATATTCCTTACTGTGTTTCTATCCCTGTTTATTTAAGAAATTACACAAACTAAGTGGCTTAAATCAACAGTCATCATTTTCTACCCCTTGCAAATGCTATAGTCAAGAATTCAGAGAGACGGGGCACCTGGGTGGCTCAGTTGTTGAGCGTCTGCCTTCGGCTCAGGTCATGATCCCAGAGTCCTGGGATCGAGCCCCGCATCAGGCTCCATGCTCAGTGGGGAGCCTGCTTCTCCCTCTCCCACTCCCCCTGCTTGTGTTCCCTCTCTTGCTTTCTCTCTGTCAAATACATAAATAAAATCTTAAAAAAAAAAAAAAGAATTCAGAGAGACTAGGACTGATTTCCACCCTAGGATATCTGTGGGCTCAGCTTGAAGACTTGAAGGTTGAAGTCCCCTCTCATCTAAAGGCTCATGTACTCTCATGTCTTATACTTGATGCTTGGGTGTCTTAATGGTCTAGTAAGTAATGCCAGCCAGAACACCTGCATGTGGCCTTTCCATGGGACCAGGGTCTCACCACAAGCTAGTGGCTGAGTTTCATCACCCTTGCCATGGATTGAGAGACAGAAGCAGCATTGCTTTCAATTATCTAGCCTCAGAAGTCACAAAGTAGTACAGTGTCACTCCCACTACATTCCAGTAGTTAACACAATTATGAAGGTCAACTGAGGTTCAGGGGACTAAATGTGTACCCCACCTCTCCATTGAAGAATGGAGCGTCAGGATCAGAATATATGGCCATTGTTGGAAAATAAAATTTGGGGCACCTGGGTGGCTCAGTCATTAAGGGTCTGCCTTCGGCTCAGGTCATGATCCCAGGATCCTGGGGTCAAGCCCCACGTCAGGCTCCCTGCTCAGCGGGAAGCCTGCTTCTCCCTCTCCCACTCCCCCTGCTTGTGTTCCCTCTCTCGCTGTCTCTCTCTCTCTGTCAGATAAATAAATAAATAAATAAAATCTTAAAAAAAAAAAAAGAAAGAAAGAAAATTTGCTGCCACAGCATTATAGTCAAAAAAATTGGGAACAACTTGGTCCTCAGTCACAGCCTTTGGGCTATTAGATGTTGAATATTTTCTGAGACATAAAGAGGCCTATGTTAAAGGAACCTCCTTAAAAACTCATGGCTGTTAATACAGATGACACAGCAGGAAAACAGTTTAAATTTAGGGAGAAAGGGTGATGTGTTGAGCATCACAGAGTCTCAAGTCTTAGGAGATACATATTGGTCAGAATGAACGTGACATTTTTTTTCTCTTGTTTTTGTAAATGGTGCACTTCAAATAATTGGGTAATGCGAAGAGTTCCAAATTTTAAATTAAATAATTTTATGCAATTTATATTAATTGTTTACTTATTCAACTCCAGACATTATTCTAGATAATATTCTAGTAAATATTTAGCCAAATAAAACAAAATAGCTGTCCTTAATGAACATACAGTTTAATCAGGAAAATATATAACATGCCATTTCAGTTTGCTGTATTCCAAGCTAAATAAGGATAATTGCAGAGTGCTATGTGATTCAGAGAAACAGATGACTAATTCTGGCCGATGGGTTGGTAAAGGCTTTATAGAGGATCTGCCTTTTGAATTGCACCTTCATATGTTCCTGATGGGAAGTTATTCATACAATGATTATAAGTTATGTTATCTTAGTCTGATGGGAAAATAGTACTCATAGAAGATGTCAGAGTTGAAATGGAACTACCAAGTTACATCTAGGAATGGGCCAATTCTCATACTGGTTAGGAGTCAGATTCAAATTTTGGCTGTACCATGGGTGACCTTGTACATGGGTAAGATACTGAATCTGTCTATGCTTCAGGTTTTTGCCTGCAAAAAAAGATTGCAACCTCTATATCATAATATTGTCATGAAGTTGAAAGGAAATTATGATAGTGTACGACATGTCTTAAATACTCAAGAAACATCTGCCAGTATTACCAGTACCATTTTCACTGTTCATATTATTGTTATAGATGGGAGGACATGTTGTGCAGTTTATCAAAACTAAACTTGTTTAGCATAAGTTAAACTAAGAATGTAGTCATTTCAGATATCATCATCATTAAAATACAAATGGAATAAGAGCAATAAACAAAGCCAATCACTTTGAATGGCTACATTCTCATGATAGCACTTAGCCCAATAAGTACTGTGTTATCCATTTTTATTACTTGTTTATTCAAGATTTCTTTGTGTGTCTATCAGTGAAGTTTCAGCCAGGGAAGCAGAAACAGTAGGAGATAGTTGTAATAAATCTCTTTATATAAATATATAATTGGCTAATAAGATGGGGGTGGTAGTCAAATTGGTAAGGCAAGCCTTCAGGAAGGGCAGGCTGGAACTTTGGAACTCTTCAGTGGGCCTAAAGCCGCTATCCATAAACTTCCTTATTTTTTTACTAAAGAATTAATTGCAATATATATTGACATATAACGTTGTATACACTTAAGTTATACAGGGTGTTAATTTGATAGATTTACACATTGTGATATGATTGCCATTGTAGCATCAATGATTAGCACCATTATTCACAATAGCTAAGATCTAGAAACAACCTGAGTGCCTGTCAATAGATGAATGGATAAAAAGGAGTGGTATATATTATTTAGGGTTATCTCCTTTACTTAAGTAAAGTTTTGTAATGATGTGACCTTAATCATATCTATAAAATATATTCACATAAACACCTAGATTAGAGGTTGAATGAACAACTGGAGACTGCAGCCTGCCAAGCTGACCCATCAGAAGACCATCACAGCACCTAAGTATTTTTCTCGTCATGCTTCTTACTCTATATCCACCACCTGTAATATTTCCTGGGCTAAAGCAGAAACTCAAAAATATTTTTTGAAGATTTTATTTATTTATTTGAGGAAAGAGAGCACAAGCAGGGGGAGCGGCAAAGGGAGGTGGGGAAGCAGACTCCCCACTGAGCAGGGAACCTGATGTGGGGCTCAATCCCAGGACCCTGGGATCATGACCTGTGCCAAAGGCAGACACTTAACCAACTAGCCACCCAGGTGACCCTCAAAAATATTTGTTAAATGAATAGAGAAATATATGTACATATATAATGTCATGCTATATGACATTCAATAAGCCTTGCAAATGACTTTGAAACATACCCTACAAGCAAATGCCAACTAGAAAATATGTTTAGATCAGATGATAATTTTATGAAGCTTTTTCTTTCTTTCTTTCTTTCTTTCTTTCTTTTTCTTTCTTTCTTTCTTTCTTCTTTCTTTCTTTCTTTCTTTCTTTCTTTTTCTTTCTTTCTTTCTTTCTTCTTTCTTTCTTTCTTTCAAGAAAGGGTTTAAGATCGAGGAAGGGGCTTACATGAATTTTGGAGGAGATAGGTGTGGAGGTCCTCGAAGCTGCTTCCAAAAGTCAGTATTTGATACTGAAGATCTCAGCTTGCATCATCACAGTGAATGACTCTTAAAAAGATCACCTAGAACTTGTGGCAATCCTTAAGAATCTCTGAGACGGTCTCAGATCTTACTCTGCCACATATGAGTGATTCTTTTTTTTTTTTAATTTTTAAAATTAACATATATTATTTGTTTCAGGGGTACAGGTCTGTGATTCATCAGTCTTACACAATTCACAGTGCTCACCATAGTACTTACCCTCCCTAATGTCCATCACCCAGCCACCCATCCCTCCCACCCCCCTCCATTCCAGCAATCCTCAATTTGTTTCCTGAGATTAAGAGTCTTTTATGGTTTGTCACCCTCTCTGGTTTCATCTTGTTTCATTTTTCCCTCCCTTCCCCTATGATCCTCTGTCTTGTTTCTCAAATTCCTCATATCAGTGAGATCATATGATACTTGTATTTCTCTGATTGACTTATTTCGCTTAGCATAATACCCTCTAGTTCCATCCACGTCGTTGCAAATGGCAAGATTTCATTTTTTGATGGCTGCATAATATTCCATTGTGTGTGTGTGTGTGTGTGTGTGTATACATATATATATGTATATATATATACATAACACATCTTCTTTATCCATTCATCTGTTGATGGACATCTTGGCTCTTTCCATAGTTTGGCTATTGTGGACATTGCTGCTATAAACATCGGGGTGCACGTACCCCTTCGCATCCCTACATTTGTATCTTTGGGGTAAATACTCAGTAGTGCAATTGCTGGGTCATATGGTAGCTCTATTTTCAACTTTTTGAGGAACTTCCATACAGTTTTCCAGAGTGGCTGCACCAGCTTGCATTCCCACCAACAGTGTAGGAGGGTTCCCCTTTCTCCGCATCCCCGCCAACATCTGTCGTTTCCTGACTTGTTAGTTTTAGCCATTCTGACTGGTGTGAGGTGGTATCTCACTGAGATTTTGATTTGCATTTCCCTGATGCCAAGTGATGTGGAGCACTATTTCATGTGTCTGTTGGCCATTTGGATGTCTTCTTCAGAGAAGTGTCTTTTCATATCTTCTGCCCACTTCTTGTTTGGATTCTTTGTTCTTTGGGTGTTGAGTTTGATGAGTTCTTTATAGATTTTGGATACTAGCCCTTTATCTGATATATCATTTGCAAATATCTCCTCCCATTCTGTCGGTTGTCTTTTGGTTTTGTTGACTGTTTCCTTTGCTTTGCAAAAGCTTTTTATCTTGATGAAGTCCCAATAGTTCATTTTTGCCCTTGCTTCCCTTGCCTTCAGCGATGTTTCTAGGATATGAGTGATTCTTAAGAGCTTACAGGGATGTTGCTGGGATTGTCTTCTATGTGTCTGGCTCCCATCACCTCTGGAGAAAGATGGATTCTGTATTATTCCAGCTGCCTTTTCAGTCTTGAGCAAGTTCCTGTGATTGGTAAACTCTGATTGGGGAACGTACAAGAATGGGAATTCTGTGAAATATTGTTCTAAAGCATAGAAGGCAGCAACATTCTGCCAAATTAGCAACAGGAAACCAAATGAAGTGGTTGTCTAAATAAAATTTGGATTGTTGTACTAACGTATAAGCAACTACATTTCAGGAAAAGCCTGTTTCCATATTTCTCTTCTTTACCTCTAATCCCTGTACCACCTCTGGTGTGAGACTGTTCTAATCAGAACCTGAGAAGATTAGCAGTTAACTGTTAGACTAAAAAAGTAAATCTAGATATCAATATTCACCAAAGAAACAGAACTGATAGGATATGTGTGTGTGTGTATATGTGTATATATGTACACATATATGTATGTCTATGTATATACCTATGTATGTGTGTACATATGTATTTACACATATATACACGTTATATATACAACACAACATATATATTAGGAGTTGATTCATACAAATACAGAACCTGAGAAGTCCCATGATCTGCCATCTACAAGCTGGAGACCTAGGAGATCAAATGGTGTAATTCAGTCTGAGTCAGAAGGCCTGTGAACCAGGGGAGCTGGTTGTCCTAGTCCAAGGACAAAAGAGGAGATGATATATCCCAGCTCAAGTGGTGAGATGGAAAAAAGGGGTGAATTCCTCCTTCTTCCCTCATTTGTTCTCTTAAGACCCTCAACAGATTGGATGCAACCCACCTACACTGGGGATAGAAATCTGTTTTACTGATTCAACAGTTAATGTAATCCAGAAACACCCTCACAGACACACACATAATAACATTTAATATGGATACCCTGTGGCCAGTCAAGTTGACAAAATTAACCACTGCATATACTAATGAATTATAAACGAGAATGATCATATATTTTAGGAAAACTAAGACTATGAGAGAAATTTCTTAAGAGAAATAACATCCTGGGCGCCTGGGTGGCTCAGTTGGTTAAGCCACTGCCTTCGGCTCAGGTCATGATCCTGGAGTCCCAGGATCGAGTCCCGCATCGGGCTCCCTGCTCGGCAGGGAGTCTGCTTCTCCCTCTGACCCTCCCCCTTCTCATGTGCTCTCTCTCTCTCAAATAAATAAAATCTTTAAAAAAAAAAAAAAGAGAAATAACATCCCTTGAGGACAGAGAGTTAATATCTGTAAAGAAAATATGAAATGTTTAAATTGCACACACTATCTTCACAGAAATTAGCAAGAATATTATATGTATAAAAGCATATTTCATATAAGAAAAAATTGCTATTTAATAATTATTAATCACTATTTACTATTTAATAACAACTAGTTAACTATATTAACTAGTTTGATATAATATAAAATATAATTATATAAGTTTAATATTAGAAAACAATATACTGTTTAATATATTTAATATTATAAAATATCTAATATAAATAATAATATATTATTTAGTAATATTTTAAATGACTAATAATTATCTCTAAATAAAGCAATCGACAAATAATGGGTAAGATGGAAAAAAAGACATGGTTAAATATTAGATTACTAAAATGAGAAATTGGATATGAAGTGAAAAATACAATGATAAAGAATTAAATAAAATATAAAGTTAAATTTAAAAAAAAGATTAAGAAGAAAGAAAGTAAAGTAAGAAATGATTAATGGGAGGAGAAAAAAAACAGAAAACTTTCTCTACTTGATGGATCATTTGAATGTCCGTGGTCAAAATTCCACCAAGTATCAAGCAAAACAATCCTAAAGTGTCCTATGTGGACATATACTGTGCTAACATTTCTTAACTAGAAGAAAAAAAAAAAAGGTTCTAAGAAAGGAAAAGCTAGTTACATATTTATATAAAAGTCATATAGGCATGACATATTTCAACTCTAACAATATGCCATAAAGTGGTGAAATAAACTTTTAAAAAATTATAAGAAAAATAAAAGTGATTTTCCCAAATTCACCCAACTACTTAGTGGGTTTCAAAACTGGTCCTCTGCTAGAATTCATTATCCATAGTGTGCTATATCTATTTAATTTTTCAAGAAGTTAATAAATTGAAAAAAATTATATATATATATATATATATATATATATATATATATATATGGAAGAGTAATGGTAAAAATCTCTTACAATAATAATTATTAACTCCTGAGGGATGACAGCAAAACTATTGCATGATCAGATAATACAATAATATTATAATCATATTATGTTTTGGACATGTCAGGAAAGATTAAATGTGTTTGGTGCATTTGCTAGCTAGCTAGCTATCATCTATCTAATCTATCTGAAAGTTTTTTGTCAGTGAGTCTTAGATTGTTAAATAATTTGAAAATTCAAAGTGATTAATTTTAGTAAAATGGTAAGTGAAATTGATGGATAAATGAAATTCTTGTCCAATTTTATTTTTCAGTAAAATTAAACATACCGAAAATGATATAATAAGGTTATAAATGCCTTTGTCCTGAACTGACAAAAGGGAAAACTCTTAGGTTTAGCATCAATTTTATAATATCAAGTAAGACAATAACCCAGAAGGACAATTTTTTTTTATCTTATTTGATTTCCTATTACATTGCTTTATTTTGCCAGTGTGCATGCTATTAACAAAATCCAGAGGCACAGCCTGTGCATGGAAAAAGTTTTAGCAACTCATAAATAACATAACCAGGGGTGGGAGAACAGAAAGCGGTATTATTTACTCCTTTGATTTGTGTTTAGCAGGACAATTTTATTAGTACTTCTTTCTTGTCAAAAAGTGACTCGAAAAAGGCGGTTGGAGTGGGGAGCTGTGCTTCATGAAACCGTAGTTCAGAGACAAAGGCAGTATTTGAATAAATAGCAACAATGCTAGGCAATACTTGAAGAAAAAAAAAAGCTATAGCTAAGTAATAATTCATATTGTAAATGTCAAAAACGTCTCCAGGAGGTAACATTTTTTACTGACTTTGGGGGAAAGAAAATTCTGTCATTTTTTTTCCAATTTTTTTAAAATGTGAATTTGGCCCTTGTGCAAATCCACAGATAACCAAAGGCTGTTTATTCTTCCCCCATAGTCAAACGTGTGACTCACCAGTATGACGTGGATCCTGTGTTCAGTGGACGTGCTGGCTGTCTTCGGATCTGCATTCTTTTTGTGATCAATGGCAGGGCAGTTCATCCTCTCTGAAGGCCACTTTGGGATAGGATAATGTTTCTTTCACACAAAACAGTCACCTGCGGCTCAGTGAAACCTTTGGTGCTAAGCTCAATGGTCATAAGTGTTCTGTGTATTTATTTTTAGCAATAACATAAAAATAATGACTCATATTCACGTGTGATTTGCAAATTACTGGGATCTGCTTTCACACTTAAGCCTATTTCCTCTGCCATAGCTTGTATGTTCCTGTATGGAGATAGCTCATTTAACCAACTTTTAAGATAGAACATCGACTCTTTGTGGTGGGAAGCATGGACAGTGTCTGCATTACCCAACACTGGAGTCTTAGCTTTTAGTCATTCATTGATTTAGGGCTCCGATTCATTCAGTCATTACCAAGTACAGTATCCAGTGCTGGGGATATAACTTCGAAGAAAAGCAAAATCCCTTCTTTCATGGTTCTTACATTCAAGCAGTGATGATATATTCTTAATAAAAATATTTACAAGTTTAAAAGGAGGAAAATGTATATTGGCATTCTGCAAGTTAAAGATATTTGTGGACGCTTAATTCCTCATAAAAGGAGAATTGGAACCATGACACATCACTCTAATGCCCTAATTCTCTAAATGATTATACTGAGAGAGGAAACCGTAGGCCATGCTTGACACAGGATTTAGAATTCCAAATGATTTGATTCAAATTATGACATATGTTCTTATAAAGATACACACAGTATTCCCCTCCAAACGTGTGCCTGTGTGTGTGAATATGTGTGTGTTGGTGGGAGGTATTATGCAAGCCAGTGTAGCACTCTGATTAAAATCTTTGATTATGGACTCTGGTTTGACTGTCTTGCTAGGAACCTGTTTTTCTCATCTGTAAAATGGGGTTGATAAAGGTAATTCTGATAATGAGGTGACCTAAAGTTTAGATCATTCTTTGGCATATAATAAAATTGACTGTGGATGCTTATTAGAGGGGGGACTAATACTTGTGTTAAAACATTTATGCCACGTACTAACCAATTTCTCCTCAAGAATATAATTTCAGGGCGCCTGGGTGGCTCAGTCGGTTAAGCGTCTGCCTTCGGCTCAGGTCATGATCCCAGGGTCCTGGGATCGAGCCCCGCATCGGACTCCCTGCTCGGCGGGAAGCCTGCTTCTCCCTCTCCCACTTCTCTGCTTGTGTTCCCTCTCTCGCTGTCTCTCTCTCTGTCAAATAAATAAATAAAATCTTTAAAAAAAAA